>NW_013954640.1:20409-26194 GCF_001266775.1 Austrofundulus limnaeus
TTTCTTCATTTTTTGATTTATTTTACTCATTTTTTTATTTATTTCACCCATTTATTTATTTATTTAATTTTGGCTAAAACGGCTCTCCATATCCATAATGGTCATGGAGAAAATTCAAAGGCAAAGGCTCATGAGACTTTTCATAATTAAAAATTAGAGAATATGTGGTCTTACAAGGTGTGCAAATCTATATATGCGCTTAAAGCTAATCTAAATGTCTCTTGTAGTTATTTTATATTTAATCTTAACATAATTGCAAATTAATGACCAGGACAACTGTTGGTGGGCCAAATCAAATGGCTCGGCGGGCCAATTTTGGCCCACGGGCCCCACTTTGGGCACCTCTGGTTTATTTAATGAAAGGCAGCAAACAAATCTGGTTTTAAAGAACGCAGTCGGAGCAGGTCGATGTTTTCTGGGATGTTTTTTTTTAATTTATTTAAGATATTTGGTGGAGAAAAGTTGAAAGCAGCTTCAGCAGGTTTGGTTCTGACTCTGATTTAATCGGACCTGCTCGTGTTTTCACTGATCCCTGCAGAAACGGTTTGGACCTGCAGTTCTGGTTGATTCTCCTGCAGACACCGTCTGTCATCTCTTCTCATTTGTCTCCTCAGGCTGCAGAAACTGCTCGTCCTCTCGTTCTTCCACACCACAGGAGTTCGATCCCAAGGCCAGCCGGCTCTCTCTCCTGCACCACAAACAGGCTGCTCTTTGAATGGACGTGTATATTTCCTGGTTAGCTGGCTGCCATGGATGAGCTGTAGACTTTCACAGAGGGTGAAGCGGTGACAGCGGTGTGTTCTGACATGAACAGATTCCTCCACAAAGCCAGCTGAATGCAGACTGTGTTCTTGGCTTCTGCACTTTAGTCTCTTGCTTGTAGAAGTGAGTTTTTATTCCTATAAAGAATTGAATACAGATCTACAAAAAACAATAGCTTTGAGTGTTTTAGCCTCTAAACTTTATTTGTATCGAAGAACAAACAGCAGGAAGTTCCTCAGAGAGTTCCTGTTCGGCTCCTCAGACGCTTCACGTCTAAAATCAGCTGTTGTAGAAGATGAGAAGTGTTTGAACCCGTTAAACACGAGTTAGATGAGTTTTAGCTTTCGATCTGACAGATTGTTTCTCTTCTGTCTGTTTAAATGTGTTTCAAACATAAAAAAAGGAAGAAAAACAGACTTTTATGCTTCTCATTTGACAAAAACGTGAACTGTCGGCACTTTTGCACACCCTCTCAGATCAGCGTTCAGGTAGAAAGAGGAGAACAGCTCATTTGTTTCTGTTGCACTAAACCTGTTGAGATGAACCCAAAGCAAAGGTTCGGCTGCTGCAGAAGTTTCCATCATGTCGTAATGATGTTGATTAAATCCTTTCATCTGAAATAAACCATAAAGTCCAAAGTTTACGTGACGTCATGGAAACTTCCAACCAGCAGCTTTGACACTTTCATCAGAAGAAACACGTTTCTAGGAGCTGGTTTTATTTTTGTGAATTTTGTTTTATTAAATGTCTGATGGGGTGTTTATTAAGAATTTAATTTGTTATAGAATATTGAATAATTGCTTGAGGAAATGTCTATCATTAAGAAAAAAAAGTGCTGGTTGCAAGCAACGGCACAGTTTGAGTCATGATTACAGATAAGTGAAAATGTGCAATACTGTTCAGAATGAGAGGAAACGACCAGAGGAATGTAGGAACCGTAGCTGTGAGTTTGAACAGGCGACAGAGCGGTGAACTTGTGAAGGATAACGTTAGCCCCGGACCCTAAAAGCCCCGCTGCTCCCTCTGACTCCGAGCTGCACACAAAGCTTTAAATTAGTGATGAAGTGGGGGCATGTCAGCAGAAATGACGCCTGCAGCTAGGCTAAAACTTCAGCTGAGGCTGTCGGCTGCTCTCTGCGGTGACAATGTCACAACCGTTTTAACCAGAAGTGTTGGGAAAGTTTTCAGGAGCCTAGTGTTTCTGCAGCTTTTCTCTCGAATGTGAAAGAAAAGGAAGGAAATACTGAATAAAGCTGAAGCCTCAGCAGCGTCTGACTGAGCTGCAGCTGCTGGAGCTCCTGTCCTGCATGTCTTACTTCTTCAGCAGCTCTTCAGGTTCTGCGCAATCAAAAGAGTTGAAACGTCTCAAATGTTCAGTGAGACGAGAGATTAGGGACAAAAAATAATCCTCAGACAAAGAAAACCTTTGAATTTTCTTGCAATTTTGAATCTCCACCCAGCCTCAGTCCTGATGTGGTCGGCTTTAGCTGATGAGCTAACGGCTCCTTTACCCTGCGTCAGGTGGTTTCTCACTGCGAGACTTTCTGATCCAGGGGGATTCTGATGTTATCAGTCCATGAAATGAACGTTATTAGGCGTTATCAGACCCATACAATGGCTTCAGAGGGTCCCTACTGTGCCTTCTAGGCTTCAGGCTGTCCTGACAGTGCCCCCTAGTGGGTTAATATATAAATGACAATGAATGTGTAAATAACCAAAACATAATGTAATAAATTTTTTGTTTCCGTGTCGACTCGAACCCTGGTCTCCTGCTTTCTGGTCCGACACTCTACCCATTGCCCTGTTGGAAGGCCAAAATATTTGACTGTTGGAGGGCGGGGTCTTTAGTGCTAATCATGTCATTTGCTCTAAAGTTAACCTTAGTGGTTTTAAGCCTCATATTAACCAGCTGACAATCGGAAGCCATTCTATGGGACGGGGAACCTGCTAACTTGCATAGGCTGGACCTTCTGAAGCCATTCTATGGGACTGATAACGCCTAATAACGTCCATTTCATGGATGATAACATCCGAAGCGGGTGTCCTGATCAGGGAGACACAACTTCCTGAGAGTCACAGGAGGGTTTGTGCTCACATTGTACCAGCAGCCCCCTCATGTTGACGCTCAGACGTCTCTGCAGCTGTTGGAGACCATGTCGGGATTTTCTAACTCTGGCTGCTGGAAGCAAACCTCAGATTTCAGCCGAACAAAAACACAAAATGTGTCTCAGTTCATGGCTGCAGCCGACGTCGGCCACATTTATCGGCCGCTCACGTCTCTGCCCCGCGCCGTAGGCTGCGCCCGTTCGTAGACGCCAATTCATTTAGCTGACAAAACCCTGAAAACTTCGGCTGCATCTGAGTTTCCTGCATGGCCACCAGCATCCCAGGATTCATTGCACCGTCTGCAAATTAAACACAACGACAAAGATGGCTGAGTTTTGTTTTTGTTCATGACAGTTTGGAAATTGATCATGGACTGAAAAGTTTAAGTTAACTCAGCTGAAGAAAGTTTTTTTGCAGTGAAATGTTTAATAAAATGCAGTTACAAGCACTGATACTGGACCCTAATTATTAATGCTTTTATTTAGTTACTTGTAATATTTTTAGATTAAAACTGAGTTTCATGAAGTCATACCTTTTAAAACAAACAACTGAAGCGATGTGATATAAAACGTATCATCATGGTAGCGAGGCAACACGTGGTCACGCACATCAGCTCCAACCCATGAGCTGAGACACAGTCCAGCTGTCAGAGCTGTGAGACGCCACCGTTAGGCTTTAAACTGCTGGAGAACTGTTTTAAAATGAAGAAATGAGGATCTGGATGTGGGCTGTTTGTGATTTTTAAGTTTTTTTAAAGACAATCAGATGTTTTCTGTCATAAAGAGCTCTGAAGCTGACAGAAACCAAACACCTGCAGCCTCTCTGGGATTATTTCAAAATAAAATGACTTTCTGAACTCTTTGAACAGTTCAGAATCAGGCTGCTGAGTCTGTTCAGGACGTTCAGCTCCAAGTCGTCACCGACAGTCGCAGCTCAAACTTTAAGGCTTCAGGGTCTCAGTTCTGTTGATTTCTTTTGGTTAAATTTGAGGAAAATCGAATCTGTGGTGTAAAAACAAGTGAACTTGCACTAAACTTTACAGTTGTAGGATAGCTAAGAGTTGTTGTGTTTCAGAGTGATGAATCTGCACATTCAGCTGCTGTTTCTCATTTATTCTGTTGTTGTTTTTTTTAACATTTGCACTGGGGATGAAACCATGTGTGTTGCTGATATTTCTGCTTGTCAGGACTGCACACAGATAAGAAGTATTTTTGTTCTTGGACTGAAAAGACACAAAGCACCTCTGCACTATCAGCCACGACTTTCCTGTTTTCTTCACCTCCAGCTGCTGTCGGGACGAACAGGGATGATCTCAGAGCTCAGATTGGCTGAAAGTGTTTTAGGAAATGCTGAAAATGTGATTTTTTTTTCTTTTTTGCAAAGACTAAAGTGTATTTGTTGTACATGTATTCCACTTCTGTATGAAATATTTAAGTGGTTCAATCAAATAAAAGTTCAAAAGTAAAAGTTTGTGTTTATTTGACTTATTTATGAGAATGTCCATTTTAAGCAGATCATTAATGCAGCAGCTCCACCCAAAATAATTAAATAAATAAAATAAAAAATACCTTTTTAACAAATTCCTTTTTGGATGAAACCGCCAACATTTTTACTTGTTTAAAAAAAATCAGTTTTTCCATCAGTTGATTGTTAAAAAGGAGAAATAAAAACGTAATCTACCTGCATCAGAGATGAAGATAGGTTTAAAGCAGTATGGTGCAGTATGAGGGCCAAAATTAAAACTTTTGCACAGCCAGGTATTGATCTGATTAATGATAGGCCGGCACCAGTGATTGTAAATCTGTATTTATTCCAGCTTAACCACAAAGATGGCCGCTCCTGCTTCACTTTTTTACAGAGGGGTGGAGCGCAGCAGCTCAGGGGGAAGTGGGAGGAGTTTCCACTTGACAAAACACGTGTCTCCGCCCACAAACCGTGATGATTCTCTACGTGACGATGACTCTTTTGATCGACTATAAAACAAACGGCTCCTGAAGATCCGGATCCCTCTCCCTTCGTCTCTCTGCCCATGATGCATCAGTTTCCTCCACTTTAACCCATTGGCCTCATTAGTAGACACTAACAGCACCCTCTACTGGTCACATGACAACATTGCACTCAGCTGAGTGAAAACAAGATGGCGGATCCCAGTAAATAGCTTCGGCAACTCTCAGAAAACTGTCCAAGGTAAAAATTCTAATTACATTTCAGGCTTGAACCAGTGTATTTATGGACAGTTACATCTTTAGCTTCATTGTTTACAACTGAAGCAAAGTACAACACAGATAAAGAAAAAGTACTCATTTGAGGATATTTGTATGGAGCTTAATTTGGGGCCATGCATTTTGTTCAAAATAAAAAGTTTTTGAAACTGAAAAGTCAAGGTTTTTTTGACTTCTCCAGTTTATAATGTTTTTTTTAATTGTCTTTTTTTCAGTTTCAAAACTTTTTGTTTTGGACAAAACTTATGGCCCAAATTTAGCTCCATAATTTGGGAGAATATTTTGTTATTGATTGTGCCAAGATGATGGACAAACCTGTGAATACTGTGAAGAGTTCACAAGTGTAAACGGCTGTGAAGTGATACGTTTGTTCAATTAATTATACCAAGGATGTTCTGGTCAGATGCTCTGTGATTTCATGTCATGTAATATGTTCCTTAAAGATAAGATAAGATAAAACTTTATTGATCCCACAGTGGGGAAATTTGCACATTACAGCAGCTCAAAACAGGACAGGGTGAGATAGAATGAAGAAAGATAAGTAAAAGAAAAAAAAACACTATACTCGTGACGTATAACAATGTATAAATACCTAGTACAATAAAAAATCAAAAAGAAAAAAATTGTATAGGTCTTCTGGACGGGTTCTTCTCTAATGAAACGTTTCGTCTCTCCTCCAAGAGACTTCTTCAGTC
>NW_013954640.1:27194-27644 GCF_001266775.1 Austrofundulus limnaeus
AGGTTTTAGAGGACCTGAGGAGACAGGTCTGAAGGTTTTAGAGGACCTGAGGAGACCAGGTCTGCAGGTTTTAGAGGACCTGAGGAGACAGGTCTGAAGGTTTTAGATGACCTGAGGAGACCAGGTCTTCAGGTTTTAGAGGACCTGAGGAGACAGGTCTGAAGGTTTTAGAGGACCTGAGGAGACCAGGTCTGAAGGTTTTAGAGGACCTGAGGAGACCAGGTCTTCAGGTTTTAGAGGACCTGAGGAGACAGGTCTTCAGGTTTTAGAGGACCTGAGGAGACCAGGTCTTCAGGTTTTAGAGGACCTGAGGAGACCAGGTCTGAAGGTTTTAGAGGACCTGAGAAGGACCAGGTCTGAAGGTTTTAGAGGACCTGAAGAGACCAGGTCTGCAGGTTTTAGAGGACCTGAGAAGGACCAGGTCTGAAGGTTTTAGAGGACCTGAAGAGA
>NW_013954641.1:0-2457 GCF_001266775.1 Austrofundulus limnaeus
CGTCATGGTTTAGAGGAAGGATACAGAAAGATATCTGAGAGAGGGCAACCTTGCAGTCCAACTCTCCAGAAACGAGTCCGACTTACTACCAGCAAAGCGGACCAAGTGACTAGCACCGGTCCTACAGGGAGCTAACAGACCGTATCAACAGGCCTGGTACCCCATTTTCCCAGAGTGCCCCCCACACAGAAGTCCCTGAGGTACACTGTCGAACGCCTTCTCCAAGTCCACAAAACACATGTAGACAGGTTGAGCGAACTCCCGTGCACCCTCCAGGACCCTGCTGAGGGTGTAGAGCTGGTCCACTGTTCCACGACCAGAAAGAAAACCACACTGCTCCTCCTGAATCAGATTCAACTATCCAATGGACCCTCCTCTCCAGGACCCCTGAATAGACCTTACCAGGTGCACTTAGAAGTGTGATCCCCTTATAGTTGGGACACTCTGCTGTCCCCCTTTTTAAATAGGGGGACCACCACCCTGGTCTGCCAATCCAGGGGAACTGCCCCCGATGTCCATGTGATATTGTAGAGTCGCTTCAACCAATGCAACCYTACAACATCCAGAGCCTTAATCAGAGTGAATCTCATCCACCCCCAGCGCCCTGCCACAAAGGAACTTTTTAACCGCCTCAGTGACCTCGGCGCCAGAGACTGGAGAGTCCAACSCAGGGTCCTCAGGCTCCGCTCATGGGAAGACATGCTGGTGGGATTGAGGAGGTCTTCAAATCCTGAGTTCAGCAGTGCACCATCCCCACCATAAATAGTGTTGGTGGTGAACCGCTTCCCAGCAGAGGCTGAGACCCAGGAGAAAAGCATCCTCTATCATTTCTTAGACACCTCATTGACTGCTACAATGCACACAGAGAGGCACTCCCAGCCTGAGGTTTAGTTAATATTCTCCACAGCACTCCTCTGCTCAACACAGCTGAAAGAGATGCAAAACCTCCCTATAGACTGAATAAAAACAAAATGCAGCAATATCTGAGCCAGAAAAACACAAACAAATACAACAACTAACATTTCAATATCAGTGAGTTAAACATTTAAGTGTTTGATTTCACCTGAAAGGATTGGCTGAACTGGCCAGCACGGGGTATTAAAAATCTAAAAGTCTTTCATCTGCAACAGTTACAGCAAAGTTATAAATAATTGTAATTGTGAAAATGGGTGCCTTAGTACAAAAAAAAAACCTGTTTTGAAAAAACCTGGGGAAGATAACGTGTTGTGGAGCTGTAAGAGTTTAGGGGTGGAAAAAGAGCAAAGAAGTTTATATTTTTCTGTTTTAGCTCTGTCTTTAGCTTTGTGTGTGGGCAATTACAGAAAGTTATCCTAACAAGGATTAGCTCTCACTGAGTTCACAAGACCAGAATATTTTCAGATTCTAACCTCAGCAGAACCCYTCGTTGTGGCTCTACATAGGACTGGGCTCACAAACTATTGTGCACTTATCAGGCAGATAGACATAGGCCAACTAAGAATCTTGGAAATGGATAGGGAGGAAGGTTAAAGCTCAGGTAATGGTGCAGCGTAAGCTCCATTGGCAGCAAAGCAAAGAGGTAATGGAACCGCTCAGATAAAGACAACAAACTGATAAGAAAGAAAAACTCTATGGGAGGCCACTGTTGCACAATGGTTTGCTTTATGGGGGCCACAGAATGTTCCAGCAGCATGATATTGTCTGGATATTCTCTGATAGCACACTCAAAAAAGTAGAAAATTGGCTTTGTTGAGATGTTTGTCCTCACATGATACCACTGTCTCCCAGCAGAATGTAATCGTACAAACCTTTAACTTCAGCTTGTTTATGTCCTTCAAAGACTGCAACCAATTCCAAGACAAATGAGACTTAACTCCACCTACAGTTTGCAGAGGCATTTTTACAATTAGATGATTTTAGATTAATATTGAGAAAAAAATGACATTTGCGTTCTCTGCTGCTAATCAAATTTCAAAAGTATAGTTCTTTCTGAAGCAAAAAGCATGCAATAACAGGGTTTTAGTTTCTGTCAGAACTTGATTCCATACAATGAAACTTTGAACTGTTTCAGGATTGATTTAACTAGATAYTGCATAGCGGTAACATAATGACCACTGCACGCGCCAGTGCAGCTGAACTCAGGTCWCTTTTCATACCAAATTTCATGCTGCTTGGTGCATCCCAAAATTTTTATTGCTTTTGGTGGGGGCCTCTGGGGGTTGGGGTTCTCATTTGTGGGCCTGATGGATAGCCCCTGATCAGAGTGTAGTGGTCACCTCGAGGTCTTTGACCTTGGTCTCAGAAGACCTCCTTCAGAGAGACAGAACTGTTCCATTTAAAGCCATAACACGTTTTCTTAATCAGTAAAGAGATATTTTCTTCTTATTAAATCAGATAAACAAAATAATCTTTTGTTCATAATTTTATCAATGTATAAAAAAGAAAACACAAAAAGAATGTTATTATAATGTTTTATTG
>NW_013954641.1:2929-5199 GCF_001266775.1 Austrofundulus limnaeus
AATTCTTTAAGTGTTCTTTAAAGTGCTCTCAGCAGAGAGCAGGTCAAAACAAGCTGTACGACTGTGCCGACATCAACAATTTTGGTTTAAGAAAAACACCTGGCTGTGCTTCACTAACCTTCCTACTTAAAAATTAATATATTTGGTCTGAACTAACAACAGTTAAGTTGAGTCGAGTTGGAAAAAGCGAATGTGCTCGTGCTTCACGAGGACGCAGCTAGCTCTCAGAGGAGGAGAACCAGCGTTTGGCTGTGAGGTTTAGCCCATTTGAGTCAAAGGGAACCTCTCAGCCCAGACCAGACCATCACTCGGTCTCATCCATTATTTTGAGCTTAGCAAAGTTACACAGAGAATCTTTTGTTTTGGAACTTTCACGGTGAAAGTATTCTATATTTGAGAAGGAAACAGAGAAGCACTTCGTCTCTGATCTTGAATTAATGAAGTAAAATTAGTGAATTAATTTATGGTTGCACAAAATGTGTCCCACATTTTTGTCACCACCGTCAGATATTTATAAAAAAAAACAATAAAATCAGGCAACTACAAGGTCAACTACATTCCTGAGGACCCCATTTTCAAATCTTCAGCTCTACTGCATGCTTCAAGATCACCAAAGCTCCTGTAAGTATACTATTTTCTCTTAAATTTGTTCACATTTTTTGGACACTGCCACTGTCGCAACCATAATATGTCACCAACGTCTCTTTTGTATAAAAAAAACTAAATAAGATTATGACACAAATCTATACTTTTTAAGAAGAGGGCTGAAGAAGCTAGCAATAGAGGGGAAACAAGATGGCTAATGTGAACAGTTAAACCTTAGCATGTGAAAGAGTAGATTTCTGTCACCACCGTCAGATTTTTGGTCTGACGGTGGTGACATACAGTCTGACGGTGGTAACATACAGTCTGACGGTGGTAACATACAGTCTGACGGTGGTGACATACAGTCTGACGGTGGTGACATACAGTCTGACGGTGGTAACATACAGTCTGACGGTGGTAACATACAGTCTGACGGTGGTAACATACAGTCTGACGGTGGTAACATACAGTCTGACGGTGGTGACTAAACCCCCCAAATGCTCTCAAATGGAGGCTAGAATATTATTTTTGATCACAATAAATACCAATATGACCTGTAATGTTACTGATAAACTGTACAGTTGAATAAGGTGTGCCTGCTCTCTCTTTTATTTCACTATTATGCCRCATGTTCATTTGGGTTACGTCACTGAGGATGCACATAGGGCATCTACTAMTTACATAACACATAGTATATCCATTGCAAGTCTATACAACTTTAAAGACTAAAGTAAAATGAAAATGGCATGACTACATTTAACCAAATTTAACATTCTTTGTAATTCCCTCAATTTTATAATCATTACACTCATCTTTGACTTTATGTTCTTTATGAAGCTATGGTTAGGCAGYGGCTATCTGTGGAGGAGAGAAGGAGAAGAAATAGAAATGGAAAAGGAGGAAAGTGAACAAGAGCCAATGGAGGAAGAGTTATTGATCAAATGTGGTCCTGCTGGGACTGGGACAGATTCGTCTGCTGATGTAGTTCATTGTGGAGGTTGGCTTGCCGTCATTTATGACCAGAMCTGGTGGTTAGCAAAGGCTGTCACCGTGGATGTTCATCACCAAGATGTGGAAGTGGAGTTTTTCCATCCTCATGGGCCCAACACACAATTCTACCCAAAAAGAGGTGGAAAGGTGCTTCAAACCATTTGACCACATTCTGGTCAAACTTGTGGAACCATCATCGCCGGGTCGTGCAAGCAAGACAAGGGAGATATACAACCTGTCTGCTGAAGTCATGGACTTCATAGAAGAGAAACATTTACACCATATTCTTCTTAATGAAGTTAAATGACTTGTGGRATAATGGTAAACATTCAGGAGTTCAAATATAGATTGTTTTGACGTGTTTTGAGGTAGAATGCTTTCTGTATTTTGAAACGTTTAAGTTTATGCAAAAGAGACTAAGACAAAAGGTGTTCATTTATCTGTTCCTCATGTACAGATTTGTTCCTTACATTCCTTAAAAACTGTTCATGACAGTGCTCAGGATTTGTTATTTTTTGTACCAAATACTTAAATAAAGTTGTTAAGCAAGACACAGTTGACTTGAGTGGCTTAAATTTATGAATTTCATATTGTTATGAGGCTACCGTCCCCACTGTCAGAGGGAGTTTTATTTGAATTAAATAAAAGTGTCAACAATATGTTTCTTCAATGCTGTTAAGTTATTAAAGTAATAG
>NW_013954641.1:11626-13451 GCF_001266775.1 Austrofundulus limnaeus
AGCTAAAGGTCTGTTTCAGGAAATCACATCCCCAGCAATCAGAGGTTTTAGGATTAAGTTGTAAAAGAGTTCAAACACCACTAGTTGATCTATGGCATAAGTACTTTTAAAATTGCAGACCTAAATATTTTCATAAGAGCTTTAGAAATTGCGGAGCTACAGCAATTTCTGGATTAGCGCTGCCCACCACTGCCTGTAACCAAAGCTTGAGAGCAGAACTGAGTCATAAAACTGTTGCGTCAGACTGACATGTTCATGACATGGTGTGTTGTGGAGACTCCAGTATATCTGTATAAACTGCAGCACAGAGCTCTGTAAAGCTATAATAACACCCTGATGTTAGACAACATCTCTCCACCTTTTATTCTGAAGCATAAAACTACTGCAGACAAATATTTAACAACCAAGCTCCATCATATATTAAACATCTTATTGTTCCATACTTTCCTAACAGAGCACTTCACTGTCAGACTGCAGGTTTACTTGTGGTTCCCTGAGTGTATATGTTCAGTCAGTTCTTCAGTTGACCTTTGGAGATGTGATATTTGTGTTGACAGGTTACATGGCTCCCAGGAAATTTGTGACCCAACTGCTTTTTTCTCTCTTTTTTCTTTGCTCTATACAATCTCCAGAAGTCTGAGTCTGGTTTCACTTGTGTGTACTGTTCATTTTTATGTGTACAGTTTCATCGTATTTCATCTCACACCTTTAACCAGTTTGCAGGGAACGGGCCATGTGAGATATTACTTTGGTCTCGGTATGACAGCTCTTTGTGAACTGACAGGGAAGAATGTCCAGGAATGTCGGTTTCAAGTATGAAAAAGGTTTTCATCAGAGTTAGGTTGAAAATGTTAAAGTGAAGAAAAATATTTTCTAATGTTTCATCTTAAAATGTAAGACAAACATTCATGATTCAGCCCTTTGAGATGTCTTCAATCATGTCTTTTGTCTCTCCCACAAACAGTCGTCACAGGGACTTGATGAGCCTCTTGGAAGTTGCACTCGGAATTTCGCTATTTTGGCAACACATAAGCTCACGAGTGATTGGRTGGGGAGACAGTTCCTGTTGAATGCCATCTTGTTATTTTGTGGTCACTTCCATGGTTGGTCACTCACATAACTTTCAAGGTAGCTTTATGTGACACAGCTACYGAAACATTAACAAAATTATCTCTCTCCTTCAGGGTGACACTGGAGAAAATTACACAGAGAAGTGAAGTCTAAGTTAAGTGTTTAGACCAGAAGTATGGTCTGTGTTTTTTCCAAGAACAGTCCAGTCTTGGTTATGGATTTGTCAGGATRGGTGGTAGGATTTAACACAAAATGCAGTCAAACACGAGGAGTTTGAAGGTAACTAAAAGAAAACTTGGTTAACTAAAAAGCAAAAGGCTGACATGGCAACAAAACATGCATTAGGCGCAGGTAGGGCAGAAACAAGTGTCACAACCAAGACAAAACCATTTTAAACTGGGACATATGGTCATGATCCACTGACAGTGGTGGCAAGAGACTAAATATAAAGAACCAAGTAGATGAGATAAGTGAAGACAGCTGGACTGTTGAAACTATGGGCAGRTGTGGGTGGCAGAATGGAYAGGACTGGASAGGATTACCATATTTTGTAAACTGGTCTCATAAGCAAAACAAATCAGTGAAATAGCCCCCAGCACTGAGCTGCTAAATTAATGTTTTGTTCATATGTGTTTCTGCAAAAAACACATAATGGAAGAGGAAGAACAAGAGAAATCATTAAGSACAAGTCTTTGTGTGGCATGTAACATCAGTAGATGGAGTAGAAGGATGACATCTAGAAATCCTAACTATG
>NW_013954641.1:14230-23882 GCF_001266775.1 Austrofundulus limnaeus
ATATATATATATTGAAATGTAACCCTACATTTTTTTTCTAACCCTTTTCTTTAAAAACAAATAAACCAAGATTAGGTTTCAAACTGAAGCTCCTGTAGTCTCCTACAGCAGCTATAATTAACTGAACGTAGTATTTGTGATTTACTGTGTGTAGTTATGTTTGGGTAGGATGACGTCTCCTCACCAGGCAGTTGGCCARTAGGGTTCTGCTTCCTGGTGGTACCAGAGTTTGGCTGGTTCTCATTAGGAGCTGAAGGACCAAAGATACGAGTGGGAAGAAGAACATAATGGGAACACGTGGTGATAAAGAATAWGAACAACAGGTGTAAAATAGAAACTTTTTATTGTGTAAAATGTGGAATTAAAACCTTTCTGTACTATGGATTTATTTTGCAAATGGAAGCAATTAGAAGGACAAAAAGGATTAATTGGTGTAGACGCACACAGGTTCAGGATTCAAGGATWATTTTATTGTCATACCAGCTTTGGTTTGTGATACGAAATTTGGACTCAGGCCTCAGAATAAGAATCCACAAAATAAATAATAATAATGCAGTATAATAAAAATGATGATGCACATGTGTAAATAATTTAAAAGAGAAGAGATGAGTTGAATTAGGTGCAGCTTGAGTTCAGCAGTCTGACGGCTGAAGGGCAGAAGCTGTTTCTCAGCTGTGGTTCAGTAGATTTGTTTGAGGCTTTCTAACTCCCTCTAGCTTGGAACTACTTTCTGATTATACAATCTGACTGAGAGCTGAGGCAYTATGTGAAATATACTGAAACATTAAAAGTCAGCATTGTGAACTCTACAAATCTGAGTGTCCCAGACTTCACACTCTGTTAGGGCTCTCTGGACCTTTTGATAAATCCAGAAACAATTATTTACAGCGACCCACATCAGCAGGGAGTTTTTAGACTAATGGATTTTGGTTCAGAATAATGAACAGCAAAAAGCATTTACAAGCACTTACATCAGCTTTGTATTGATGAAATGTTGCTGATGTATCATCACTGTAGGAGTTCATGAACTGTCACTCAAAGGCTAATAAAATATTTCATATCCTGACTTTTTGCTTCAGCATACAGCTTGTGGTTGGCTCCATTTGATTTATGGAGCATCACAGCCTTAATACATTGCATATCTCCAGGGTTTGATCAGACMGTTGATCCTCACTGATGTCTTGTAAATTTCCTAATGCTCAGCACTTAGATGTCCGYCAGACTTATTATTTCTTTATTTATTTCTTTATTTAGCGTCCCCATTAGTTAYCCATTACTTTTCCTGGGGCCCAACATACAAAATAAAACAGCAAAACAAWACAATACAATCAATAAACAAACACATTTAAAATGAAAATGTAAATATAATATAATTAAAACTAGAACTGTGAAGCAGTTATAATCGGAGTCCAAGCCTGTGTATACATGTCMTCCTGAGCACACCATCAATGTACAGTACAATCAGAAAAGTTATGATTATTCTGTTATCAACTACTTCTGATGATATCATAAGCAGAGCCAGAGATTTGACTTAATTTGTCTTGTTGGTTATGATGATACATTAATGAYACATTAATATCACATGAACTTTATGTGGTCCAACATTCAGCAGGTCTCCTCCCTCTGAATGCCRGATCGCCCACTGAGCCTTTATCGTYAGAGGAGAAAGACCCAAACTCTATTGTCTCCCCGGGCTCTTTTTGCTGCCCCCACCCCCTTCGGAGGAAAGTGCCTGCATCTTTAGGGCTGGCGACAGCTTCTCCAGGTCCCAGCTGCCTCACTGTTCCCCTCCACTGAGCCAACGGGGCCACCTGTTCCTGTTCCCCAGTCATCTACCTGTATCTGCCCCAGCCTCTACGTCAGCTCCTGGTTCCGCATCTGTTCCTGCTCTCGAATCATCTTGTCCCACGTCATCTGCAGAGTCTTCATTATCTTTGGTTGGTCCATCACCATCCTCCATTGTCTGGCTCATTCTTTTTGTCTGGTTTAACCTCAAACCCAGTTTCTGCTGTCCCTGAGTCATCAGTCTCTTCAGTCTCTGGGTCATCTATGCTAGCTCCCCAGTCAGTCTTTCCAGTCCCCAACTCTCCAGTTTCTGCAGTTCCTCCAGTCCCAAGATCTGRTTTCTCATCTGTACCCCAGTCATCTATGTCTGTTCCTACACCACAACCATCTATACCCGAGACACCTATGCCAGTTTCTGCTCTCAATACACCAGTTTCTGCTCTCAAGACACCAGTTTCTGCTCTCAAGACACCAGTTTCTGCTCTCAAGACACCAGTTTCTGCTCCCGAGACCTCAGTTTCTGCTCCTGAGACTCCCGTTCCTGCTTCTGAATCTTCAGTTCCTGCTCCTGGTTTCTTAACTGCACTGGCTCCCCAGTCACCTACACCTATTCATGTTCTCGGTTCCAAGTCTGTTCCTGCAGTTGAGTCTGAGTCACTCGAGCTGGCAATTCCTAAGTTTGAATTCCCAGAGTCTCCACCAGACTGCGAGATTCTTGAGTCTGTGCCAGCCTCTGAGTTTATTGAGTCCCCTGAGACTACGACTGTTCCTGAGTCCCCGGGTGCGACTCTTTCTGAGTTTACTTCAGAGTATCCTGGGTCTACCTCTAAGTATCCTGAGTCCATGCCTGTCCCAGAGACCCCCTTGTTTCTGGCCTGGCAGGCCCAAGGCTGTCCTCCTGAGTTCCTGCTCTGCTTCAGCCATGCCCCTGGCTATCCTCCAGAGAACCTGCTTCGCCTCTTCTGGGACCCAGGCTATCCTCCAGAGAACCCAATTCACCTCTGCCGGGCTCGGGGCCAACCTCCAGAACTTCAGCTTTGCCTTGGCCGGGCCCCCAGCTGACCTCCTGAGCTTCAGCCCCACCTCGGTCTGTGCCCTGGCTGGCCTCTTGAGTCTACATCTTTTGTAGATCCACTACTCTAGGTGCTAATTATGACGTTTCATGCTTTTTGGAGTTACGTCTTTGTAGATAATTTTAAAATGTTTTAGTATATCTTGCCAATTTGTATTAACATTTTTAATAAACATATATTTACTCAAAAATACAGTGTACTTAAATAATTTGGGGGCAATAAAGTTTTTGTCGATTAGACAAACAGAATAGGTTACTGATCAAAAAGTTTTACCCATTACACTAGCGCCACCTACAGGTGGACGGATGTAGGTTTTTTTGGTATTATCTAACAATAGGTGAGTGTTAAATGTGAGTGAGTGTTTCCGATGTGGGGGGGGGGGGCAGATATGATGGGGTTCAATGCTCTGCTGGATGCATAGAATCACTGCTGTTTTGTAGCTGTGTAGCCCTGCTGTGCAGACTTGGACACCTAATAATCATGTTAAAAAAGGGCCTTCTGCTGTTTCACAGCACTCGGGCCCTAATAAATCACACGTAACACACCCACTTTTAGCACAGGCTAGTGTTAGTTTGCCCAACAAATAAATTCTTGTTATTCGAGATTTTGATTAAATCAGCCTCAAAATGCTTATCACTTCTGACCTTTATATGCACTCTGTGTTCACTTTTCAGCAGTCCTGCATCTAGACCCCTTATAATCCTGCAAACAATCAAACTGTGCTTTATTTTATTTTCAGCATTATACTCATAACCACAACATGCCTATCTTTGTAAAAGAGATGGGTAGTGAGTTTTCAGTCTTCAAAATCTAATTAAAACAGGCTATTGCTGAAAGTTGTGACCATCACACCTGTACTTATTTATTTATTTAAAGTTTTTTAACTGATAAAGATGTTGTGGGTTCATAGCTGAGCATCATTTCCTCATTTCCTATATTACACTTATTAAAAGTACTACAAATTTCACAATAGTAATGTATTTTATATGATTATATTTTGTAATTTGGCTGACTTGAGATGAATTGACTATAATTGRACTTGACTCTGACTTGAAAAGACATTTTTATGCTGTATGGTGCCTTGAGACAACTTTTGTTGCGAGTTGATGCTACACAAAAAAATGACTTGGCGTCAACACTCTTCACCTGTATCTGTTAGCAAAATATCTCAGAAACCACAGGACAAATTTAATGAAAGTCTCAGAAAGTATTCACTGGATGTGCATCTGCAACTGATTAGCTTTTGGCATCAACCCAACTTAAGATGGCCTAAACAAGAGATGAACTTTAGCCAACACAAAACTATAACTCAAAAATACCCCAAAAATGAGCATGGTATTAGCTGMGAGTCTTAACCAACAAAAAACCTGCAAGGAAAATAAACTGTGCTGCAAATTTACTTTAAACATGGCCATTCCATCTTACAGCCAACTCTAATTCATTTAGTTTGTAGAAGCTGCAGATCTCAGAAGCACCAGCAGATGTCAGTACAACACAAAGACTAATCCCAGTTTACTCTGTGATTTTATCAGAGCATTTATTAGGATTTAAGCTTTTTATAGAGTTCCACAGAACCATCTGAATACTATCTAAACATTAGCAGCAGGTGTTTGGGAAACTTTTAGGAGCTCTGAACCCATCCAAGCTAATATTTTGAGAATTAATTTAGTTTTAAAGAATGAGGTATACTAAAACATTTAAGTTGCCACTCTGTGAATGGAGCTATCACACATTTGATRTAACAAAGTTCTTTGTGGTTATTTGTGTAAGCCTTACTTGGTTTCACCTTCACATAAAAGCTTATAAAAAGGAACAGAATAAATGCCCTCATGTACTCCATTAAAATTCTACTTTCATCATTCACAGTTTGCTGGTCCTTCTCTCTTTTGTTTTATTGCTTTTAGATGTGGATCAGCATCAACATGAGGGAAAGAGACAAGGATYGGATTACCTTCAGGAGAAAAAAACAGTAGGTAATGGCCAGTAGGTAAAACATCCTCATGCCTTTGAAATAAAGCTAATCTGAGCTCACATGCTGGAATGTGATCAACYATTAAAAGAGAAAACATGCACAAAGCTGTGAGTCACTTATGTATTACCACATATGTCAGCTTACTCATACAATATCAACAGAGTGAGACTGCAGACATTCCTCTGTTTCTAAGCAAACTCTGGAAATGACTCGTTCTTGATCCGAGTCCAGGACGTCTGGTTCAAACTCCAGATACACCTGGGGCCTCATTTATAAGGCCTYGCATAGAATTCATACTAAAAGTAAACGTATGGCCAAAAGGTGAAAATGGCGTACACCAAAACAAATTCAGATTTATAAAATTGTGTGCCCRCACACCTTCAAACAATTTTCCTTTTATAGGTGCACCTCAGAGTTTGCACACAAGGTTCCGACTCAGGTTCTGCCCTCTACACGCCCACACTCAACCATAAACAGTCAATGCAAATTATCTCATGATTGTTAAGGTCTATTTAAATGAGTCAGCTTATCAATGTCAACAAAAACGATTGGCCATCACGCACTCCAACGTGTGTCTGAAGGAGGACGGCTGCTGACGACTGCTCACATGAACAGATTGTCCATAATTTACACAGATTTTCATTTTACAGGTTCACAGACATCTAGAATAATCTCATGGATCTTTTCAAAAACTCAACTTCAAATGTATATTTTCTCAGAGCCTAGGATGCTTAAAAAATAAATTAAATAACCTAACCATGGTCCCATTTATCAGCTAAATACAAGTTCTCCCTCTTCCTCCTCTGTGCTGCTGCCTGCGCTGTTATCTACGGCTGACCCCCCACCCACCTTGTTGTTGTCGAGCTCCGTGTTGTAATTTCTCTTGTTGGGGTGGGGGGGGGGGGGGCTTTGATTGGTTGACCTGATGGATAGAGCTTCATCAGAGCTAAACAACAAAATAAATCTGAAGCTTCTATGTTTAACAGTTTCTGAGTTATAAGTATTTTTACATGTCCTGACACCACCCTTTGAGGAGCCCCCTCCTCAAATATGGGGTCTATCATAAAACCATTGGCTGGTGCAGTGTAGGTCAGGCTCATCTACAGTCCTGACTAATTTCATGTTGATTGGTGCAGCTGTTTTTGTGCTACGGTTGACCAAAAATCACTGAAAAAAAGAAAACAATATGACCCCCGCTTCGTGTGCGGGGGTCATAATAATGAGTTTCTTCACACACCAGAGTTAGTCATGGAGTTCCTCAGGGTTCAGTGTGTGGACCAACCTTTACTTTGTATGTACTGTATGCTTCCATTAGGTAAAATTATTAAACATGTTCATTGTTATGCTGACGATACTCAGTTATATTTATCCAGGAAACCTGATGAATTCAGTTACTTGAAATACAAGCATGTCTTAAAAACATACAAACCTGRATGACTCTTAATTTTCTGCTTTTAAACTCAGAAAAGAAATAAGTTGTGTATGGAGCTCTAAAAAATCAAGCTCCATCATATATTAAACATCTTATTGTTCCATACTTTCCTAACAGAGCACTTCACTCTCAGACTGCAGGTTTACTTGTGGTTCCTGGAGTTTCTAAGGTCGTATTCAGACCTGATAATTTGCTCCGCTTTAAACAAACCAGAGTTGTTTCCAGCGTTGGTCCGGACCTTTTSTGCAGGTGTGAATACACTCATGTGAACTCTGGTGTGGATCAAACAACCTGACAGAAACCTGCTTTTTGAGGTGGTCTCGGTCCGCTTCCAAACCAACTCTGGTGCGGTTCACTTCAGTTCTCTTTTGGTGTGAATACAGACCGGACTCTAACCGAACCAACTGCATTAAACATGCACCTTTTTGGACTTCACCGGCCACCGTTGCTGAGCTAAATAAACTGAAATCATACCTGTTTCGTCGTCTCCTGTTAGCAGCTCTGCTGCAGCATGTTGTGGGTCAGAACACACAGAACACCTCTTCTCCTTTGGGTCGCGGGACACATTTACTGACGCTGCTCCAAAATTAGAATATCATCACAGAACCACCATTAAATTAGCTGCTTCTGACATTTTAAATGCTATTGCAGTTGTACTATCAGTAAAAATGTGCGCATCAGAACCGCAGCATGCAGGACTTCCTTGTTTTCTTCTGGGTCTGTGTGCTCAGTCCCGCCCCCGTCCTTTTTTTGTCCAATGGAAGCAATGATCGTCAGCCTCGTGGCTTTGTTTACAAGTTATAGTTCTTTGCAAAAAAGCACAATGTGAATGCAAACCGCACCAAACGGAAAAAAAAGTCCATTTTTAGTCCGGACCAAACAATTGGACCAAAGGACTTTCCTGGTCTGAATACACCCTTAGATGGTTGGAGGATAAATTGACCACATTCCCACATGCTGCTGTTTAAAGGGAGTTTTCCTTTCCACTGTTGCCAATGTGCTGGCTCA
The DNA here is from genome assembly GCF_001266775.1 of Austrofundulus limnaeus. Classification (NCBI taxonomy): domain Eukaryota; kingdom Metazoa; phylum Chordata; class Actinopteri; order Cyprinodontiformes; family Rivulidae; genus Austrofundulus; species Austrofundulus limnaeus. Next base: position 21,501 of record NW_013954641.1, read on the forward strand.
AGACAGGAGACAGTGAYGAAGTCATTCAGCRCAATCTGCTGGCTTCCTTAGATTGTTTGTTGTGTACAGTGCCCTGAGATGATGTATTCCTCGGTTCAGTTTTTTTAACAAAACACCCTTCCTTGTCAGAAACTCATGGGGTGAGGTCAATGACAAACACAGCAAGAGGAGTGAACAGAAAATTCAGGAGAAACTGGTATCAAAAATWTAAYATGTTTMTTGTTCAGCGGTGGATGTGATCTGAACCCAGGCTGTGGAGATGAACAGATGAGTCTGGGAGCTAGGTAAAGTATAATGAAGGTGAGTATGAGATAACACCTTACGGTAGGAGAAGGAGGCGAGGCTGAGCAGTGAGTATCCAGGTAGGTGTATTCACAGATCCAGGTTCCAGGACACATGTGTATACAGTGTTTACATGTGCTGACAACTCAATGAATGATCACCAGAGGACAWGGACGCCAAGGGAACCATGTAATTCCATTGTACCAGGACAAGAGACACCAGTAACAGCAGAGATGAATACACTTCAGGTAAGTTAAAGCTTTTTAAGAGGCCAGAATTACTCCAGATACGTGCTTTGACCCAGCAAAGAACAGAAGACTGCATCTTCCWTATAAAGGCAGCACTAATGAGGGGAAAGGTGGCTGCAGCTGAGCAATCAGTCAATAGCTACGTTTCCACTGCAAATGTGCGCAAAACTTTGTCGATATTCTGTTAATGTCAAAAAAACACAGTTTCACAACTGCAGTGTTTCCATTACGTAAGAAAAACTATTAAAGTCACGTGAATATGTTTGTTCTCATGATAAGTCATTACAAACATGGCAGGTGAAAAACACCAATTTTGATACGGCCGAAAAACCACCTTATCCTAGCGCAAAAAAAATTTGTTGAAAAACTTAATTTTTTTCAAAATTGACGTGTTTCCATTGAGCAAATTTATTTTCAAAATTCCAATTTGCGCATTTTCATGGTGAATGGAAACACAACTACTGCCCATGGGAGGCCATAACTAATTGACAGGTTCTACAATCCTCACACAAAATGTGTAATCCGCGTCATGTTGCAATTCTCCTGTGGCCARCCAGATCATTTAATCATTTGTCAATAAAATATATCTCAACATCAAGGTTTAGATACATCGTCTGTGGGCTGACATGCTGCAGAAGAGGATAAATCAGTTGTATGATTYACTCTGCTATACAGAAGATCTCCAATTAATTGTAAGTCTGATGAGGGAAACCACGCCCTGCTGACATTTGACCAGCAGTACCACCAAGTCTGTTCTCCATTTCATCTGATATTGTAATCATTATATTTGTAACATGACCTTCCAACATGTTCAGTTTCATTTTCAACACTTCATGTAGGCCTTTACATTTTTCATCAGTGTAACAGATTAGTCTAGAGCACTCAACAACGTAACTATGAAATCTTTTCTAGAATATCAGATTTCATAAGAGATTTTTTATAAAGATCCTTGGGATTGTATGAATATCTGTCTTCACTGACATCATTWTTCAGTGTTAGAAGTACACTGGGATTAAAAAAATACTCTCCATTTGTTTCGGTACTGCCTTTGACTGACAGCACATCAAAGCAATGAAGCACAACCTCCAAAAGCTCCAACAATCCCCGTGGATCACAGTGTTTGGACGCATTTTTCTTTCTTTCTCTAACAGGGCAACACACTGCCAAGTAAACACACATCTATTCAAGCAGCCAATAAATAGGCCAGAATAGCATGACAAGAATGTTCACAYAGTTAATGTGGAGTCCAGAGAGCGCCAGCAGCTCTGCCAGTCACAGCAGGGATCTGAAAGAGGGCGCAWCGAGGAAATGGCCACATGCAGCTAATTAGAGAAAACTTCATTTATGTACCTAAATGCCAAAAGAAAAATCTGATCTGCATAAGCTACCACGTGGATGCAATGTTTGAAGCTGGTGCAGAGTGACGTAAAACAATTGAGAAGTTCTTGTTAGCTGGCCAGATTTCTGATTATTTACAGACATGACCATAGCTTGAGCTTGGCATGGTATCTGATTTTACTATCTTACACAAGCAAATACAAGAAACCCACAATACTATACCCCCCAACACACACACACACACACACACACACACACACACACACACACACACACACACACACACACAATGTTTGTTCTTGAACCCCGTGGGGACCAATGAGATATATACACTACCCCCGTCAAGAGGCTGGGGCCAAGATATGCTAAGAGCGACGCCATCTTGAAACAGTCTACTTAAAGGGATGGGGCTATTTAAATGATGTAAACAATGCTGAGTACTTATACCAGATTAACAGGTTTTTCTTTTTAGAGTAGCCCCGATTATCATGTACTCTTAACGTATTTACACACA
>NW_013954641.1:24882-26830 GCF_001266775.1 Austrofundulus limnaeus
TACTTACTGTTACAAAACTTTAGTAAGCAATCAGGAGTACAAATCAACACTTCTGTCTTTATTTTAATGGCACACCTTGACTCAAAATCCATTTCTTGTCAGAACTAATTCTGAACATAAACACAATGCTAAACATAGCCTTCTTATTTAAAAGAAAAAAAAACTTACAGATTAAATGTTATGAGGTCCGAACATTTTCCACTACCATTGCTGCAAGCCAACGCTGCACAGTGACACAGCATTGTGGGTCTGTGTTCAATGGTTGAATGACTGTGTGGAGTTGTGTTCAGCATACCCAAAGTCATGGGATAGCCCCTCTAGTAAATATACCTCATTGGTGGGGACCTTTCATTGACTTCCATTCATTGTTTTTAGTCTTTATAGCCTAACCCTGACCATATACCCTAAAATTAACCTCACAGAAACCTCCATGACCCTAAAACTAACCCCTTACCCATAATTTGCCACGTCCACTCCTGCTTTTGGGTCTGACTCAGGGTCAAAGATGTATGGTTTTACCAGAGTGTATTTGCTTGTACTAGTAATTTTTACATGTCTGAAGTGCTAACATAAACCAGAGTAATTATAGTTAACTAAAACTAAATAATGAAAACTGAAATTGAAAAACATTTTAGTTAACTTAAGTAAATAAATCTAATAAAATGAAAATAACAATAACTAACTGAAACTGTTTAATCTTTGTACAAAACTAAAATAAACTAACTGAAATTATAGATAGAATGTCTTTAGTTTTGGTGTTTGTCAATTTATTTTGAGACATGTGGATCTTTTTTTGTTTTGTTTTCCAAACTGAGTAGTTTCACATCAGCTGTGGTCTGTAACACTTGTTTACAGTCTGCTGCTCAGCATCATCTGCCACATGACGACAACAAACGTTGGGAGAAAAAAAGCAACGTCCACTTTGGGATTTCTTTAAATATAACTGAGAAAAATAAAAACCAGTGTGTTGTAGTGGAAACAGGTGATAAAACAGGTGGAATACTTCTCAAGGGAAGAACTGCATGAATCAAACTCACACAAGATGCTAACTATGACTATCCTGACACGCTAGCTTCTCTCAGTAGCTCCATGAAAAACAAACAGGTAGCAGCAGGTTGGAGACAACTGAAGAAATTATAGTGTTTTAAAACACGTATAGAGAGAATAAATGCTCAAATTTCCCCTCCCGCTGTAGAAAAGTTACATCAGGATCATTTCGTCCCTCCCTCCCGCTGCACTTGGAGCAATTTGGTTTTTTATGTATTTTTACCCACAGAGATGATTTAAAAAAGACGTCATTCAGTCAGAAATCCATCTTGCTAATGTAAAGATGGCTTCTGCTGTGATGATGAAGATGATGAAGATGATGAAGATGATGGTGCAGCAGAGCAGCGGGTCAGTTCAACAGGCAGAAGCTYATGRTATGGCAAGCAGATGTTTTATTTATTTGACTTCACCACACTTAAATTCTAGTTATCTAAAATTGTTTTATGTGCAGATTAAGCCCCTTCAGGTCCTGTCTAGACAACTTATGCCAACTTAGAATGTTTTATGTCTAAATGACTAATTTTACTTGAAGTACTGGTTATAACATCCACTTTAATTTGATTATTGTTGAAAATTTGAGAGATGTTTTTGTTTATTGAAACCGTTTTACAATGTATAAAACATGCTTTTGTACTTCTGTTACGTTCATTTGCACTACAGCAAAAATGCTGGGTTTGATTATGATTAGTTTTCTGCAAAATAAATGCTCTAAAATTACATTATATTTTGCTTTTTATGATCATTTTCTACCGTGATATATACCGTTACCATGAAAGGATTTAATTTATGCTGTGATGTGAATTTGAAGTCATACCACCCAGCCCTAATTAGAACTAACAAAAACTAAACTAAAACTAAGCATTAAACATGCAATAATAACTAATAAAAGTAGTAAATCCAC
>NW_013954641.1:27830-29651 GCF_001266775.1 Austrofundulus limnaeus
GGGAGGAGACTCTGCAGAGGCCGGCTCTGGAGGAGACTCTGCAGGGGCCGGCTGTGGAGGAGACTCTGCAGGGGCCGGCTCTGGAGGAGACTCTGCAGGGGCCGGCTCTGGAGGAGACTCTGCAGGGGCCGGCTCTGGAGGAGACTCTGCAGGGGCCGGCTTTGGAGGCACCGTAGGACCAGCAGGAGGTTCGACTGCAGCCGGCGGCGTGAGCCCGGCGGGGACTGCAGCTGCTGGCTCTGACTCTGGCTCCGTGGACTCCATCACAGGAGCCGTGACAGGCGGGAACAACAGCTCCACCAGAGCTGCTGCCACGCACAGTGTCAGAGCCGCCAGGGTGGTCACAGACACTTCCTGCCCCCTAAGACCCTCCCCACAGGAGGTGGAYGCATCGACCCTCAGTAGAGCGCAGGGGCCAGTTGAGGCGTYGATCGTCTGGGGAACACACGTGGAAGTGGCTGCATTGAGTCCAGYTGGTGCAGAGGTGGAGGTGGACGCATTCAGCCTCGCTGGAGCACAGATGGTTGTAGCCACCTCAACCCCTCCTGAGGGTGAGAGGCAGTGGAGGCGTCTCGCCTCTCTGGCACCGAAATGGAGGTGAAAGTGTCCCGCCTCGTCAGGATGCAAGTGGTACTGGATCCTCCCGAAGGAGGCACAGAGGTGAGAGGCGTCCAGGACTTCCTCGGACGTGGCACAGGTGGAGGCGGTGTCCGGGACCCTCTCGTGGGAGATGCTGGCGGGCGAGGCTGAAGCRGAACTGGGACCGGATCAATCGACTCGACTGAGCAGTACCCGAAGTACTCGGGGAATAATGGGTCCAGCTCGGGGTCATAGTCCGGGTCGAACTCGAGTTCGCTGTCCTGGGGCTCGAAGCAGAAAACCTCAGATGGCTCTGGAGGAACCGCCGCCTTCCTCCGCAGGCGACGGTGGCTCCGAGAAGAACCAGATGGGTGAGTGGGTCTTATAGACAGGCAAGTCCCCCAAAACTGCATCCTGGCTCTCTCCTCTTCCTCCACAAGGAGAGGGGACGGAAGGATCTCGACCTCCGGACTCTGGTGCTCCCATGTCCCGGCAGGCTGAACAGGATCGGTCCAGAAACCACCCACCCGGATTTCAGCCTGCGGCTGCTTGCTCCGCCACGGCTGCTTGCTCTGGTGAGTCCCGGTCCGTCTCAGATCTGGTCCCTTACCCCACTCACTAAGAGGAGCTAAGAGGTTCTTCTTTTGAATGAGTTCCAACAAACTTAATCTCCTGGAGGGTTCGAAGGCAGGCTGGTTCATTCTGTTATGATGTGGTGGAGGAGCGAACCCAGTTCCAGGCGGAGAGTTAAGTTTTAGAAAATAAAAGATTTATTTAACAAAATAAAATCAAAAGCTGTCGAGGCAGCAAACAAATACAAACTCAAGGAGACCACGGAGTACATCAGACAGTATGGTAGGGGGACCAAACAATGAACCAGCCATGAGATGAAGAACTGAACCAGAATATATACTAACAGAGGAAATGAGAAACGAGTGACAGCTGGAGAGGGGACTGATTACAAACAAGCAACAGGTGAGCATAATACAATGAGTGACCTAGAAAACAGWCTGAGGAAGGATGAGTGGTAAATACACTGAGAAGACACACGAGGGCGACATGAACAAAACAGACAAAACACATTCTCAACAGGTTCAACTTGTTCTACATAGGTTCAACATGTTCTGCATAGGTTCAACATGTTCTGTTCAACATGTTCTGCATAGGTTCAACATGTTCTGTTCAACATGTTCTGCATAGGTTCAACATGTTCTGTTCAACATGTTCTGCATAGGTTCAACA
>NW_013954641.1:30651-31855 GCF_001266775.1 Austrofundulus limnaeus
GCATATGGACTGGGGCAGTGCATACCACAGTCAGGGTGCAAGTGCTTGGAAAGTCTGATCTCCACAGAATTATATGTGTGTGGGGTACCACCAACAACCTCTGACCTGATAACTTAAAACTGCAAGGTAGTGTGTGAAGCTGTATCAAATATGAGATATAGGAGGGTGCTTGTTTGAGTAAGGGGCAATATCATGTAAAAACCAACTTTTTTGAACTTTATATCATGTTATATTGCTATCCTATCATCAAAAGCATGCCCAGAGTCTTGGTTTGACTCATTTATTCATGTTTGAGAAATCCTGTAATGTGTTGAGGCAGCTGGGCAGAGGAGCAAAAACAGACGGTTGGGCCTAGAACAGCCTTTTGGGAGCAGCTCCTCTGCTCTGCATCACAGCGCACACTCCCACCGTGACTCCTGCAGGCTATCAGCAGCAACAAAGCAAACAAACACCTGGTGAAACCGCCACCTTCTGAGCTCTAATACTAACCACATCTCAGTCCAGTCCTTTTCAGATTAAAAAATGCCTTTGAGAAAAAGTATTTTCAGATGCCAAGGGGACTACCCTCTTTTTAAGCTTCACAAGGATGACATAGATCTTAAAAAATGGTTGGACTTCATTTTTTGAAGTAACCCTCAGATGAAAAAAAAAGTTAAATGGTTGCACCGACCTCTCAACACACAACTACTACTTCAGGGGTGTTCTAGTTGGAGGTTCGAAACTACAACCTCCGAGGACAATTAGAACACAGCGTTATGTTACGATCTGTGTGTGTGAGTATTAATGGGATCTTACCAGTTGAAACGTTGTCTCTGTAATCACTCCGGTTCTGCAGAAAACATACTTTACAGTCTGACAGTAAGGTTCATATGTATCCTGAAATGCAATTTTCCAAAACCAATGCTGTATAATGTTGCTTCTTTTTTATCATTACAAGACAGTAGGCTACAATGCTCCAGGTTGTAGACAGCAGAGCCCTATAGAGAGAACGGCCTGAAGCTGTTGTGATGATATGCAGAAATGGGCGGGACAGAATCAGGAGGAGATTCTTAGAGAGACAGAGGCCAATTTCAAAGGGTTTAGAAACAGCTATGATGTGACATCAAATTTATTTCCTGGTTAAACATATAAATAACATTTTAATAACAACTGAAGGTGACATTGTAACATAATTTTTGTGTACAATTTAAATACAGTATATGCC
>NW_013954642.1:0-7829 GCF_001266775.1 Austrofundulus limnaeus
TATATATATATACTGGGGCGTATGAACAGTGATTATCAGCAAATGTGAAGTTGAAGCATTTGCTGGTCATTAAATTGACTTAATTAGCAACATCTCTTGTTTCAGTGTGTTGACTGAGTCTGTCAGATGTTAAGTTATGTTGAATTTGTTTTTATTTTAACCACTTTGTTGATCAAGTTTGAATGCGTGATCACCCAGATCTCAAAGCAGAACAACAGCTCTGATGGGAACTGGGGGGGGGGGATAAGGTTGTGGTGAAATAGTGAAACAGGAACTTAGAACTGCATCAGGAAGTGTTCACATAGTCATTTTATTTTACTGACAGGCTGCAGGCGTGAAAAAGTGTAGTTTCCTGTAATGCTTGCAATGTTTGTTCTAACACTGCATGCATTTGCWATATAGAGAAAAGTCTTGCAAAGCAACTGCTTTTTAGTAATATTGATTTCATGGACAAAAACAACTTCCAGGTTAAGTTTTTTTTTTTTTTTTTGGCATTCTGGCCTATTTTGAAGATGTGTTGAGGTGCTTAACACACAACAGCCTGTCTAAAATCATAGTTTGATAAATAAGTAGTAAATACAATATTTGGTTTGAAGACCCCACAGTACAAACTRCAAATGTTAGGTGCTTCACCTGTGAAGCACCTCCCAGTAGAAGCACAGAAATGGTAAACATGAGGAAGTTTAATGTGGTCAGATGCATTCAGAAAGCATTCAACTGAAAACACAGCTGTCGATGTTTTCCTTGAAGAGAAGCTTTTTTTTTTTTTAAGAAAAAAGAGAAGCTTCTTCTGTATGTCTTTTTTTAATTAAATACTTATTTCTCATGAACAGGACAAATACATTAAATGCAAAGTCTTTAAGGGTGAATACAAACAACAAAGCATTGAAGTGAATGGTTCAAACGTTACATTATAAACATCAAACTTCTTACATAGTTGATAAACACATTTATAACACTTATTGCACGTTGCTTTCAAATCAAGCAATATTAGAAATTTACAAGATTTTCTGTTTAGGATCATTTTTTTCCACCACAAAGTACATGTAAAACAATTTTCAAAAAATAAAAAAACATTCTTTGTTGTTTTCTATACAAAAGAAAACAGTTCATTAGCAAATCCAGTTCAGACTACCCAAAGCTCTTACAGAGTCAAAACAATAAATGAGAACTGTCAAAAAGCTGAGATGCTGTATGTCTCACATTTTTACTATGCAATTGTTAAGATCTCTCATGCTCAATTTGTCTTTCAGAACTGAAAAACCAAGACGAACAAAGCTCTTAAACTGTTTTACAAGATAGAGGAAGTAAATATTCAGCCACTTTAACAAAAAATTGCTGTAAACAGGCAATTCAGTGCGCAAAACTTGTTGTCAAAGTTAAAGATAGCCCTGAGAGATCCGTTAACGGTTAGTCACGCTAACACTGAGTCATTGATGGTATATTTTTTATCTTCCACACAATTTTCTCAGTCTAAAAAAAGAGAAGKTACCACTGTCAGTGCAGTCAGTCTTGTGTGTCCATATGTCACATGTTGTGTGGTGTTTTCATATGGCTGATAGACTGCTAGCAGGATCACTGCGCTGCTGTCACATTGGTATCCAAGAGGTGGGACGCCCACTGCTCAGTCCTGAGGGGTTTGGTTTATCACTTTCTTCTTCCGCATTGAGACCAAGTCATAAAATGGATCCTTGGTTATACTTGCTCTGTTTGAGATAAAGATGAATTTAGTTAGAAGATTAATTTGTTTGGAGAAGAACTAATTTGTTCATATTTCTTAAATTTCAAGCACACAAATCTTATTGTTTTCATGTCACTTAAAGTGGAATTGGTAAACACAGAGGCACAGCGACAGGCGCAAAACGACCTGCACAGCCAAGATACAAAGTGAACCTTTCGTGCTGTGTGATGACATTAACCACAGTCGAACAGAGTGTATGTAATGAGTTATTTTCAAAAAAAMCATGACCAGGAAAGCAACCACCGCAGTGCATTTGTGTTTCACTTATAAACATTACAAAGAACCATATAGCTAATTGCTTAAACTAAATATATTTTTCTTTCATTTTTAACACGTTGAAATCCACTGCAAAGTTACTGAGCTATGCAGATTGTAATAGCAACTGAAAACTTTGTCTTGCAAGACCTCGGATAATGTCAAAGTTTTTATTCATCCTTCAATGACGAGTGTTGTATCATCTTCCAAAAAAAAAAAAAAGAAAAAGAAAAAGAAACTGAACCTTTCACTTCATCTGGGTTTCATTTTCTCCACTACTGTTATTTTAATCACTTTTAGGTGAAGAGGAAAATCTAGCTCACCCAAGCTGGAGCTAGTATTTTGATCAGGAATAAGGCGATCTCGTAAGATGTGAAAATGTATCTGAACTGGCACTTGACAATGTCGTGGATCTTTTTTTGATTTGATTTGATTTGATTTATTGATTCAACAGGAAAAGATTACTAAACATCAAGCCTGACTCAGCATAATTGCTGTTTTACAGCAGGTTTCTGTTCTGCAGCACACAAAACACTCAGAAATACAGCATCACAATCACATCATTATACACCATAGACACAAAGACAAACAAGCATACCAAATTTCAGGAAGGCAGCATTTGCAAAATAGGATGTCTAAATATGAGCACAACAAAAAGTGTCCAGCAGATGGCAGACAAGATTCTTCTTAAAGGGCTGTAGTTTTGAAATGGACTTTATGTTTTGAGGAATGTCATTCCATGCTTTAGTATAATACATAGAAGAAAGACCTCTGGCCGTAACAGTTTTTAAAAGTTGGTAATATCAGTTGTCCTTTTGTAACAGATCTAGTTGAATGACCACTTCCAGAATTTGATTTGGGCAACAATGCACAGAGAGTTCCATAAGTGGCACCTTGGAAGATCTGAAAATATAAATTAATACCACTATACAAAACATAATTCTGAAAAGTCAAGGCATCAGACAATGAAAGAACTGTACAGTGATGAGTCCAACCAGGAAGTTTTTTTTATGAATTTTGTAGGCCCTGTTGTAGAGCCCAACTATGGGTTCTAAGATTTCATTTGTTGTAAAAGACCAAACAGGTAAACAGTACGACATGGTTGAGAGTATAATGGCATGAAGATAGATATTTGAAACAGAAGATGTCAGATTGGATCTAATTTTTGAATAAATGCATAATTTCTGTTTCAACTTAGTGGTTAAGACTTGTACATGATCACGATAAGTTAAATGAGAATCCAAAGTAATTCCAAGATATTTGCAGGTAGTGACAATATCAAGGGGTTTGTTTAAAAAAGTGAGTTGATTTGTTATATTGAAATGTCTCCTGGGTGAGGAAAAATGCATGCACACAGTTTTTTTAAGATTAATTGACAAAAGATTATCTTGAAGCCAACCATGAGATGTCTGAACATCTGCTTGTAACTGACTATTAATAGATTCAATATTGAAATCAGACAAAAACAGAACAGTATCATCAGCATACATTAAAATATTTGAATACTTCAATATTTTTGGAAGGTCATTTATGTATAATAGGAAAAGCAATGGGCCCAGTATGGTACCCTGCGGAACTCCCACGGAACAGGGCAGAGACCCAGACACAGAGCTTCCATGTTTCACAACCTGACACCTATCAGTCAAATAAGAGGAAAACATTTGTATTGCAGATGATGAAAGTTGAAAAGAAATCAACTTTTGTAAGAGAGTATAATGATCAACTGTGTCAAACACTTTACGAAAATCAATATATACAGCACCAGTTACTTGACCTTTGTTCAAAGCAGCATGTATTTGTTCAGTAAATAAAATTAATGCAGACATGGTTGACCTTGATGTGCGAAAACCATGTTAGCTATTGCTTAGCATATTATTAGCTTCTAGATGCTGAAGTAGTTGATTAAATAATGTTTTTTCAAGTAACTTTGAAAAAATAGGAAGAACAGAAATTGGCCGATAGTTTGAAACTTCTGTTGGATCACCAGATTTAAAAATGGGAGTAATCTGAGCAAACTTCCAAGCATTAGGGAAGATAGACTGCACAATACATAAATTAAGCAAATGATGAAACAATGGTAAAAAAAAAAGGTGTTAGCATGAATTTTCAAGAAATCCATATTTATCTTATATTTGTCAAATGCATATGGACCATTTAGAGATTGGAGTTTTTGTTTATTTGTTTGTTTAAAGGGTAATAACAACAATGTGATCTAAAAGTATCATTTAACAGACACTGGTAATGCCCATTTGAAAATAAATGACATTTTCTGAAGTGCTCAGTTAAACCAAAATATACAAAATTTGGTAAACTAGAAATGTTCTGTAAAAACAAAGACCAGAGCTACTGTGTGTTCACACTTTTTCTACAAATTTAAAGTCACATTGTTGCAWCCTGAACTATTTAACAATGCTGAGACAAAGTGGGGTCCCTATATCGATACTAGTATTTTCACAAGTACTTGTAAAATTCGCTACATTACCCACAACCAATACCAAACTTGGTATTGATACCGGGATGCTGATATCGATACGCTCCATTGATTTCAAGTAAAGAGTTTGCCAGGTCCATGTTTACGAAATTTTTATAAATTGAAAGAAAATCCTTATTTTTATTTGTTTTTTAAAATATTACAACAGTATATACGTATTATGTTGTATATTTGATTTTGCACTATTAAAGGGTCCATAGGCTCATAAAGAAGGCAAAGAGACCTTGCTCTAAATAAAAGGAATGTGTTTTTAAAGTCATTGTGTAATGTTTAGGTTCTAACTCAGTAATTAGTATCAGTGAGTACTCAAACTGAAGTACTTGTACTTGTATTCAGTTTGAGAAAAGCTTGTWTTGGGACACCCCTACTGAGAAGAATGTGCAGACCAACGGACAGAACAATACAATAATAAACCTAATGAACAAGCTAGTTAAAACGAGTGAATGGTTTATTTCCATTTCTCACTTTTGTTATCTTGACTTCTCAAAGATGTTTGAAGGATTATTTACTTTTTAACAGAGCAATACAAATATAGCTGCTGTAAAGTTAATTTGCAGTACAATGGAACTTGTTTTGTTTTTGTCCGTGTAGATATGTTCATGTTCTGACCTGATGGCCTCAATCCAGGAGTCTCTCTCTTCAGCGCTGGAGGCACAGATGGTGTAAGACTGGTGTTTCCCCTCCACCACCCGGCCGTCTGTCTCTGTTTTACACGCTTTGATCTTCTGCCCTCGACTGTTGGGGTTGTACAGCTCCAGACAGTACTAGAGGAAAACAGACAACTAATGTCAGAGTCAAACATCCACTGACACAACCTGTGTGCATTCTATTAAACTGGATTAGCTTTTAGCAGGTGTTTGTGTCGAACTAAGATAAACTTACTGGTTTTCGAGCATACAGGACTTCTCTGACACAAAGATTCTCTAGAGGGATGATGCCTCTGGGTTCTTTATCCTAGAAGTGGGTTAAAAATAATTTAAACTTAATTTAAAATGTATAATCATCTGAATTTTAAAACTCCAAAATCATCAAAATGGTATTGTACTGCAGTAATAAGTGAGGAGTCCTGTGGAATTCTTACAGTGGTGAACTCAAAGTAGTAAAGGCAGTTGTCAGTCAGGATGAACCATCGTCTCTTCCACGTCTTCACACGACCTCCTGRAAGACAGAGGCACAGCAAATGTATTCACTGTTATTTGTTTTGTTGTGTTGTTAGTTGCTGTCATAGACTTGCACATCTTCAAAAATCCCCGGAAGCAGAAAAAAAAGATTCCTTCTTGAGTAAATATACAAACTTTTGCAACTACCATCATTACATTTGCACGAAACAAAGAGTCCCTTCTGATATTGAGKTATTAGGACTTCCTCTTGACTATTCTGCATTTACATGCACATGTTGATGATACAACTTTTTTTTGTTCAGGCAAAGAAGACCTAGAACAAATGTTAGAGAAAATGCAAGCAGAATTTGTGAAAATACAAAACTGGATTAAACTCGATGAATTATCATTAAATTTGGACAAAACTAATTATGTGCTTTTTACAAAGAAATAAAGAACTGTTGACATTCCATTCAGAGTTGGTGGTGTAGAGRTTAGTACAGTCAGTGAGGTGAGGTTTTTTGGGTGTTGTTATTGACGAGAAACTGACATGGAGACCTCATATAAATTATTTAGGAATAAAACTAGCAAAATCTATTGCATTGCTTTACAAAGTAAGGGACTTGTTCATCGATAAAGCTCTGTACATRTTATATAATGCATTAATTGTTCCACACTTGGTCTATTGTGTTGAGGTATGGGGAAAAGCATGTAAGACAATTACACATCCTGTTTTTATTTTACAAAAAAGRGCTATAAGAGTCATCACTCGAAAAAAAATTATCTTATCCCTCTAATGTATTATTTTGTAAACTGAAATTAATGTCATTCTATGATTTGATTGATTATAATATTTTGTTAGTTATGTATAAAGCACACCGAAATGCATTACCTTTAAATGTTCAGATGAATTTTACAAAGAGAGAAAGCTGTTATAATCTTAAGGGAATRGAGATGTTCATGAAACCTAATTTTAGAACACATTTGAAAGAACGATGCACCTCAATTCACGGAGTGAGACTGTGGAATAATTTAGAAGATCATGTTAAAAGTGCCACATCAATATGCATATTTAAAGACTATTAAAAAATATGAAATTGTTTAATATGAAAACATTCACTTTGTTCTAGAAGGTTTCAATGTTTTGTTTTGTTTTGTTATAGTTTTATGCTTGGGAAAAAAGGGGCAGATAAAAGATTTTTTCTTCTTTCTGCCACCTTTCATTTCATTTTATTAGTATTTTCTTTTTTATTGTACATAGAATTTTGATTTATGAAATGAATAAAGTTTATAACTAACATGGCATGTTGATCCGATTTTTCTACATGTTACAAAGCAATTGTTTAATTATGTTTAATATAAATGTTTTGATGTTTTAATTAAATGCCTAAAAGTGGAAACTTACCAAGTTTGAGGAGCCAGCCTTCTCTGTCGGGGTTGAAAAAGGTGTGCGTCAGATCATTGCCGTCATCTTCTGGGATTTTAAAAGGCTCATTGTGTATGCTCTCATACAGTTTCTAAAAGCAAAGGAAATAAAGGATTAAAYTAAGGATGGCATAGTTTGGCCCAAAAGAATCTGTTACAAGACTAAAACAAGTCACTGAATGCAATAACTAGGACTGCAAAACAAAACATGTCTCTTTCACTAAATACACATTCACAAGAAGCCATCCTTATGATGGAAAAGTCAGACTATTATCACTTTGAGTTACTGCTACTTGTGTTATATATACATTCTGTAATAAAATGAAAGTTCTCACTGAAAGCAGTTCATTCGGCAGATCCTCTCCGTTGTTGATGCCTCTGTTCATGGATATAAAGCGTTCCAGAGTGGTTTTRTCTTTCACGTTGGGGTTGTGGAGGCTGGTGTTCAGCATGATGACAGCAAACGACAAGATGTAGCACGTGTCTGTGAGGGAAAGGTCAGACAAAGCTGATCTAAGCGATGGGATATAATCAGATCTAAGGATGTACAATAAACWTTGTGATGTATAGTTATCATCCTGTTAAGGACTCATGTAAATCATGCAAATATAGACTAAAAGTGATTTTGAAGTGGGTTTCTTTGGAGAAGTTTTAAACAGTTATTCTTAGCTGTTGTAGATAGCTCATTGAATAATATGTTTGTAGAAATRGAGTATAATTCTGACCTAATTAACGGCTGGTTTTACCAGGGTCAAGACCAAAGCAAATTGATCAAAACAACTTGAATCTCAAACTTTCATAGTAGTTTATAAATATA
>NW_013954642.1:8829-22172 GCF_001266775.1 Austrofundulus limnaeus
CACACACACACACACACACACACACACACACACTAAAACACTTTATACAACAGGAGGACACTGAAGAACTTGTGACTCTTTCTGAATAAAATGAGCTAAATGTAAAAAAAAAAAAAGTTAAAGTCTCACTGATTGTCCAGACTGTCGTCTCATGTTTTCCCATCTAGATGGATTTAACAAAAGTGCATCAAGTAATATGATAATGAATCTAATTTTTGCACATCTAAACCATATTTGAAAATAATCTGAAATGCATCTTGATTTACGATGAAAGCAGATTTTTAGTGTCTCCTCATTGATTATGCAGCACAGAATGAAGCCATTAAATCCAGAGCAAAACCAATGCTGTCAAGTCTTAAACCGGGTTCCCACCAAATGCGTTTTGAGCAGCAAAAATGCTCCCAATGGCTCCAGTTGGACGCACTATGTTCAGACCAGGACAGGACTAGATGCGCGTCTGAAGAGGGAGCAGTGTCTTGGTTTATTCCAGTCTGTCTTTAATGATGGGTGAAATAAAGATAAAATAAAGAAAATGGCTTTGTTTTATTTACTACAGAGCAAACGAACGTTGCGCACACCAGATAATTAATTCACCAGATAATTTAGAGGTGGTTTGTTCAGTTAGTTTCACCACTCCAGGAGCTACGAGCTGACGGACTTTTTTTTGTCCCGAGCTCAGGGAGCTGCTGACCCGCATCGGTGCTGGTATCTCCAGCCAGAACWCCAACTGCAGACGGTTGATTTCAGCTAAAAAGAGCTCCTGTCCGTCTCTGTCGGGTTCAGGAAACCGTCACGTGGAAAATTATTCTCTCTGATTGGTTGCTGCTGCACGTCGAGCAGCCAAAGTTCAGTTTGTTGAACTTGAGCAGCCGRTGCTTTGGACGCTCCGCATGCACAGAAAACGCTCTGTCGCATCCTACTGCTACCTTGCGTGCTGCTCTAAATTGGCTAAACGCTGCGCTGCTCCTAGGTGCGCGTCCACCATAGACTTTGCATGTAAACTGGCTGCTTTGGCTGCTCAAAACGGGTTTGGTGGGAACCCGGCTTTACTGTTAGCGGAGGCTTCAGGCAGATAAGATGAAGAACTGCCTTTGAACAGATTGTAAATAGTTTTTTTTCTGTATGATCGTCGATGCAGTGATCCTACTGTTAGCTGTTGTACAGCGAGGATAAGGCGGTATTTATTCCAATTGCCTGATTCCATGACGGCAAAAGAAGAGTTTACAGGAAGTAGAGTCTTCATATAAAGTTTTAACTTAGTCACGCACAGTTAGGATTACATTTAAAGCAGATTATTTTTTAAATGATGGAATCAATATTGTTAGTATTTTTGAGTGTTCTGCATCCCATATTCTATCACTTAAGATTTAATTATTGGAACATAATGAAAATAAGCGTGAGAAAACGTGAATGGAAAGGTCATTTCACTTCTGATCATCTAGATCAGTGGTTCCCAAAGTTGGGGTTGGGACCCACAGTGGGGTCCTGAAAACATCAAGGTGGGATCCTGAAAATATTGTTTGGATTAATTACACTAAAAAATGACAACTAAGAACATTTTTTTGCCTTTTGTTGTTACAAAATAATACGATTAGTGTACTTAATATGGACAAAAATAGCATAATAAATAATGTTACTGTGCTCTTGTTTATTTGACGTGAAAACAATGTTTATCAACCGACAACAGCTGGGGGCACAGGTCTCTGCTGCTGGTATTTTGTGGGTCAAAAGCTGAAAAGTTTTGGAACCACTGATCTAGAGGAGCTGAAAACAGTTCCTACAGTTGTTCTTAACACCTGTCTAATTGTCAACTGCCTCTTCCCCCTCTCCACTCGCCTCCTCCTCCTCTCAGGGTCTGTCCATGAGGACCAACCACCCATTGGCATACAATCAGCCCGACATGGGCACCTCAAGCTACTTCTCGTTCAACATGGCAGCGTTGGCCTCCCTGAACAACCAGCAGCTGGAGGTAAGTAATGAGCTCCACATGCCTCTCTCTCTCCCTCTCTCCCTCTCCTGCCTCCTTCCCCCACGGCGCAGCACCCCACATTCCTCAGACCCCACGTCTAATTGTGACAACAGTCTAGCAGCGGACAAACCCGGCCCGGCGCTCTCCTGCACCTAACGGTTCATAATACTCCATGTCTGCGGCAGCAGCTAGTAATACACAGTGACAGAGGGGGGAGGACAGGCTGTCCATGGAGCAGTGTGTGTTTAATGTGAAAGCTGTCCTCTGAAGTGATGAACACACACTAGGTTGTCCCAAACGGGTTTTTGACATGTTCACTCACTTATTTGAGCTTCTTGCTCACACGAGGTGTTAGTTGTTGCAAGTCGCTGGAGGCGGCAGGAGCAAAGCAAACTGTAAATATGCAGGTTGTAAAAGCTAAATAATGAGCTACACAGGCGGGGTAGTTTGCTGTTAGTTTGTCACTGAGTGATGTCTTTTAACAGCAGTTCTGAATGGTGGAAAGTAATGTTGAAAGTACAGGGTGAGTCAAAAGTCACAGGACACCCTTTCTTTTTGATCCAATATGGCGGTTTTTAAGGTGGCAGCCAACTCACCCTGTATCTCTATCAAACTCAAAAACTTTCTTCTGATGCAGGAATGAGGAAAAAAAATCTCCTATTTCTACTTTGTTTCATGTATATGTATTTTGTTTCGTTTGTTTTTTTTTGTTCAGGACCTCATAAACCTCGGGCGTCAGAAAGTCATTGAAGCAACAAATTCTTTGAAGTCCTTAGTTCGGGAGTCACTGGAAGATATAATAGCCAGAGTGGTAAGTTTCAGAAAAACAGCAGCTCAGCCGTAGAAATTAGTTTTGATCGAGTTTCTCCGAAAACCAGTTTTTATCAAAAGCTGTGTTTTCCTCAGTTGTTCATACATGAACTGTCCCTGTCTTCTTCCAGTGGAAGGAAAACGCGTCCCTCACAGAGAGTGAAGTCCAGTCTTTAGCTTTGAGGCACCAAGCCACCGTGGAGATCGAGGTCAAGCGCAGAGAAGCTGTTTACAGGGACGTTCTCACCAAGCAGCAATCTGTAAGAATCATCAATTATACTTTGTCTGTATTTTCAGATTGTACATCCAGTTTCTAACCTGACACCCAAGGCTTTAAAGATTTTTGTAAGATTATCTAGGAAACGGCATGTAACTTTAGTAAAAGTAGAAAATACTTTCAGAGACATTTAGCTGGTGAGTGGACAGTCGGTTTGTCAGATAAACACGACTCAGACACAGTTGATGAAACAAATAATATCAAATAATGTTGTTTGTTCTAGTTCAGAAATAACTGCAGCGTTTTTGCTAACTTTGTTGAAGCAGTTAGTTTTTTTTTTGTTTTTAGACCTAAAACCTATATTTTTACTCTCCGTATTCATTTGTTTAGAGCAACTTGTGACACTGACAATGTTTTATATGTCAACCTATAAGTCTTTCACTAAGCATCTTAAAAAATGACTTGTTGACTCTTACTTCTGCCAACGCTAAATATAAGCTGCATTTGATGTGTTGTATTGTTGTTTTTTTATGATTAATTTAATTTCCTGCTTTTATTTATTGTGTGTTGTTGTATTTTTTATTCTTGTATCACTGCTTTTTAACATCATGGCCAGGGGACTACAGATGAAAAATAGCCATTTGGCTAATTCTGGCGTTTTTAACCTATGAGTTGTCATGTATTTCTCCATCACAGTTAAAAACTGGTTCTTTGTGTTTTCCCAGCTGATGATGTTCGTGCAGAAGCTGATCACCAACAGGAAGGTGCAGGAGCAGCAGCTGGCTATTGCTAACCAGGCCTCTTACCTGAACCAGCTGGCCATGCAGAATGGCATGGTGGGGTCCGGTGGGCTCAGCCACATGGACATGATCGGGCTGTACCAGCGACTGCACGGCATGGGCGCAAATCAAGGCATGGGCAAGAACCCCGGCCCCTCAAACAACCTGTAGGTCACACAGACTGTTTCTCATTCCCAGCTGGCTCCTCCCCCTCTCCTCTGCGCTCCTCCTTTCTGTAACATACACACTGTGAGGTCAAAACTTATCGTTGGGTCAAGCAGAGGATGAAGAAGTTCTGAGACGAGACTGCTGTCTGCTTGGGCCTCATTTAGAATAGACCGTCCGTGTTGTACTCCGTGATTCACCGAGAGACGGTGGGAAAAAAAAAATATGAATGGCTGCGTGAAAGGCTTGTTCAGAGTTCCAACAGGAAGACATGTATATAACGCCTTAATGTTGTTCAAGTTGTGTAGCTTCTTTTTTCTCTCTCTCTCTTGTATTTAAAGACAAACACCCCCTCAGTGCTTGTAAGCATTGCATTTGTTCTCCCRTCAAGAAGAGTTTCCCAGTTATTTTTAGAGGGTTCTTTTATATATAATCTTTTAAAACACGTGACAGCATCTGAGTGGGACCAATATCATTGGTGATGGGACTCTGGGACAAAAAAAAGAAAAAAAKTCAGATTATTTGTCTCATTTGATTGTTCATGAGTTATCCAGCAAAGCCAACAGCTGTTGGTGCTGCAAAGTCCTGCTCATTTCAGGAAGGTAGGCGAAACTGAAAAAAAATCTATAAAAACAGTAAAAACAGAAAAGTAAAAAATGGCCTTATATTAATTTCTTTAAAAAACAATGTTGTAAAGACTTGAAATTTGTTGTGAATCTTTTTCTATTATGCTTGTAAGTGCTTACATTAGTTGTCGCTGAAGCTGAAAATGAAAATGCTTGTATTGTTCAGAACTGCCTGCCGGCTCTTTCTTTGCATCATCCTTCTTATCGTCACGTGTTGGTTAGCATAGCCCTGTGTTTCTACTTTATATTCGTTTTTTATTTTTTTGTTTTGTTTTTGTTTTTGTTTGGTTTTATTTTTTATTTTTTGCTTTCACCTGCCTGATTTGGGAGTGGCTGCAGCTCACAAAGCACAGACCGTTCAGCCGGATGTCACAGAGTCCAAACTTCGCTCTGTCCCCGTCTTTGAACTTATTAAATATCACTTTCAAGCTAAAWWTTTTTATTTATTTTTTGGGTCCGGTGCTTTGTGAGTAATGCTCTCCTGGATGCTGTAATTTCACCAGGCAGGCACCCAGACTACTTCTATTCTCATCTCCACACATGATGTCTTCTAAAAGCTCAAGCTGTTGTAGCTGTTTTAACAAGAGGAAGATGGACGTTTGTCACCAAGAGGCGCTCGTCAACTCCTTCGTTTGCACAGGGTGTATTTTCTAAAAGTAGAATGAGTTCCTTTTGCCCCCTTCTGTCAGAATGTTCTTACGTTAGCAGATACACCGATATGATTTGCCATTACTGAACTGCTATTATCTTCATAAGTATTTAATATAACATTTAATAAAGTGACCAAACCAATGAGAAACGTGTGCATCTGTGTCATTTTAATAATGCCCATTAAGATAACGTACAGTGGATGGCTGTAATGACTGGATTCATAAAGAGGAATACAGGTGTTGGACATTAGGTTCTTATGGTTGTATTTAATGAGATTTTTGACCAAAAACACTAAAATAGCTGAAGTCAGATGGAAATATGTTAAAAACAGCACTTAATGACATGAAAGCAGTGGTTGTGTATGAGTTAGATAGCACTTCCATTTAGTATAAGAGATATGAAATATACCAAACACAAGACATACAAAAAATGTTTTATTTTCTGTTAATAAATGTATATTTTAAACATTACAAACTTATTTTAGTTAATTAATCACTGTATAGCTTCTCTGATTTKTGACGTTCATCCAGCAGCTTGAACAAGGCACTGCTCACTCAAAACTAGATGATTTATGAGTAAACTGTATTTATTTGRAGTACCATATAAATTTTTAAATACTAAAATATATATTTCCAGTAATACCTGAAGAATTTCCAGGCGTGTTCTTATAAAATGGAATGTTTCTGTACTCTCACTAATTACAGAGCTCGTTCTCGTTTTTCTTCAGCTTTTACATCCATGGTTCTGTATAGATGTGAAGCTGTAATTTAGCCGAAACAGGAAAAGTCCTAGAACAAGTTAGGATCCGTCTGTGGGCTCTACAGAACATGTTCATTTGATTTAATCCACAAAATTAAGCACAGATAATGAAATTTCACCTTTTCAGTTCTGCCTGTTCTTCAGCTCTCGTCAGAACCTGCTGCTTTGCATAAGTGGCCATGGAACCCCCTCCCACCCTTTTGTTTATGTTAGTTCCGCCCCCCTGCCAGAAGTTTAGTTTTACTTTCTTTTCAGTTGAAAGTACTTTTTTTCCAAAGTAGTTCATGGTGAAATTATTTACACAAACATTATTTAAAATTGCTAGAACATTGCCATCAAAAATAAAGTTAAATAAAAATAAAATTTATCCACACATCTCTGTTCTCCATGACTGTTCTAAAACAGCAGAACCGTCCTCCTGCGAGGAAGTGGGCGGAGTCTCTGCTTGGGGTACCAGGAGACGAGCTGGGCTCAGGTCGGGGTGGGCTTGGAGTGCGACTTGTGACATCACAAGTAGCCATGTTTGAAAACAGGTCATTTCAAGACAGAAAAATATGTTTTACTTGTAGTAAAAATGACTTGAGTACATTTTTTTTTTGGTGCTTGGACTGTTTTTAGAGGCAGTACAGACCCAAATGTTAGTAAAAAAAAAAGTGAATTTTGCATATTTGGTCCCCTTTAAATGACATTTAAATGATAACCCAGTGGGTGATGCAGAGTTTCTGTACTCTGAGGGGTCAGTGGATCTTTGAACAAGGCTTTTTAATTTGTAACTCTTGCTGCTTGAATATTTCAAACAATGACATAAAGGTTTCGAGCACTTGCATGAACTGGTGTAAATTACTTGAGTTGTTTTTTTTTTTGTTTGTTTGTTTTTTTTGTTTGTTTTTTAATGTGACGGCAGTTTGTCTTGGCCTCGCTCAGACTTTAGTGCTTTAATAACTGGAAAACAGCTGATTTGTCCCTGGTGTTCCTGTGTTTCACACCCAGCAGCGTTAGGTTTAGGAAGACCTTTCATCTCGTTTCCCTTCACCTGGTGTTGCTTTCATTTTGGACTCTGCCAGGGTTTTCCCCTGCATGTCTTTTCCACCCCCACCCACCCCCCCAACCCCCCCACAGGGGAGCTTGCTCTCACAGTGCACACAGATCTCTGCCAGTGGAGAAACATTACAACTATTGCAGATGTTGAAATGTTGATCCCGTCCTATCTTAGCTCCAGATTACCACCGGCCTGTGGCACGTCCCTCTCCACCGGTTCTGTCCGCAGCAGGGGCCAGCTGTTTCTGTCTGTCGGAGAAGTCTCCTCTGTTCGAGCCTGTGAGG
Source organism: Austrofundulus limnaeus (assembly GCF_001266775.1). Classification (NCBI taxonomy): domain Eukaryota; kingdom Metazoa; phylum Chordata; class Actinopteri; order Cyprinodontiformes; family Rivulidae; genus Austrofundulus; species Austrofundulus limnaeus. The sequence continues at coordinate 16,129 of NW_013954642.1, forward strand.
CCCCCACAGTGCACCCCCCCCCAATCACTGCACCTAATCCACACTGATGTGTAAAGCCAATTAGAAGTTGGGATCCAGTTGCATAAGAAATCAGATTTTGTACGGTGGATGTCGGCTGGTCAAGAACTTATGGAGACAGAGGAAGCCTGTGTGTATTCTCTCAGTGGGGGTGGGTGGGGTGTTATGAGCCCAAACTAGAGGAGGATTGTACTGATGCTGCCCTCCTGGGAAAGAATCGACTGCATGCTTTCACGCAACGCTTTTAAAGAGGCACACAAAAAGCCACGTAGTCCAGGTTTTCAGTCGATTTYTTTTGATGCGTTTGCAGCATCTTGAAGAATTATTTGCACTCAATGAACTTTTTCCACATTCGTCACGTTCAAGTATTTTACGTGACAAAGTACCACATATTTGTGTAGTAGAAAAATGGTACATGATATATATATATATATATATTTGAAAAGCATGGTTTGCATTTGAATTTCGCTTTCCTTTTCTGATTCTACAAAGTTAGTTTTTTCGTCAAACCACTTTTTTTATTTATATTTTGCTACAGTTACAGCTGGAAGATTCTTACCAAGTTTTAAAATCTTATTATCCAGCCAAAAAGTTTTTTTGATCTTGTTTTGAGACTGATTTACTAAATAAAAAATAAGAATAAAATGAGTCAAGTCAAGTATTTCAAGAATCTTACCAAGAAAAATTTTCTTACTCCATTGGAAGACAATTTTGACTTAATTTGAGTCAAATTTTCAGACTAACAAGACAAATAATCTTACATATTCTGAAAACAAGATTATTATTCTTACACAATCAGTTCTTGTTTAGTAAATCAGTCTCAAAATAAGATTAAAAAGACTTTTTGGCTGATATAAGATTTTAAAACTTGGTTAGGTGGACATTTTTTGCGATGTAGGCAGTATGTCCCTACCAGCTTTGCACATGTGGACTGAAGTTTTTGTGCATTTTTTGCAAAAATATTTGCGCTCAGTCAGATTGGATGATGCAAACTTTAAGTCTTGCTTGAACAAATGCTACATAAGAAATAATTCGGAAAATACAATTTTTATTTGTTGTATAACATTTCCTTAATTAATATTGACAGAAAGTGGCCRGTTCACTTGGACCGTATTTGCAGTTTTGGCGTTGTTGCAAACATTTTATATCTATGGTTTTTTTTTTTGTAAATTTTTGTAAAAATTCTTATGAGTATATTTATTTGTTTTTCTATCTTCTATATTTCTGGATAGACCGGGACCTTGGGTACAAAATTCCGTTCCATCACATGTATATGTGTTGCAAATGACTATAAAACTTCCTTGAATCCTTGAATCCTTGGACGATGCTTTGACTTTTGGCTCACTTGTGTCTGAGTTCAGCACTCCTGGTTTAAGTGGACGGCCGTGTCTTGGCAGGTTTGCAGATGTGGTGTAATCTTTCCATTTTCAGATGATGGATTAAACTGAGTTTTTTGAGGTGTTCAAAACTTGGGATCTTGTTTTATAATCTGACCCTGCTTTAAACCTCTGAACCACTTGTGTGCTCCTTGGTTTTCATGATGCTGTTTAARACTGTATTTTGATTGAACTAGATTTTTGTTAAGGATATTGGCGTAAAAGGGGCTGAACACAAATGCATGTTCTCGTTTAAAGCCGTGMATCAATTTGCTTCATTTTTATATAAAATCACAGTAAAATATGAGGAAGTCTGTAGTTGGTTAGAAACTGTGGAAAAGTTCAACGGGTGTAAATTTTTTCAAGGCAGCAATGATGTAATCGCTCATGAACATCCTTCAGTCATTAAATCATAATTGGTACATCACARTTTAATCCAAGTAAAAATAGTCTCACAATGAGTTCTTAATAGCAGGACAATTTTATTGTCATGTTTGTTGCAGTTTCTTTTTTTTTATTCCTTTAATTTTGTTTTTATGCCTCATCTCAGTAGAATCTGCAGTCCAGATAACTTCAAGTTCATTACAAAATAAAGTCTTTGCAATAAATAAATATATAGATTTACATTTATACTTTTTTTATATGTAGAAAATAAATATATCGTACATCTCATAAATAGGAACACCCATATGTACAACCTCAGACGCCGGCACTTTCCGTAATGTTCGTGGCTCTCTGAACATTACGAGTCACCACTTTTTAAACTATCAGTTTTTTCCCTCCTTCCAGCCAGAGAAGTGCTTTCATCCCTAAACTTGTACCAAATAAAAAAAAATCAAATCCTGCAGGTTGCTGCTTGATAATCCCATTCAAACGTGATGGATGTGGTGTTTAGGTTGTGACCAGGCCCACAGCTGGGGGACTCGGGAGGTGCGGTGAGTGCTTCGTTGATCTTTTGCAGACGTTCTCCTGCAGATACCTGACTGTCACAAACGACCACTCAAGCGTGCGGCGCGCAGCGTGTGTATTTCTGACCCTGACGTGCAATCTGTCATTGGAAACGTGGGAATGCCTTCTATCCGAGACCTCACCGGAAATGTGTGCAACGCATGACGAGTGCAAAAAAATATGTGTCATCCGTGGCACTTCTTGAAGGAACCTTCCTGTAATCAATATTTGGAGGAAATGTGCTCTTTTGTGTCACTTGTAGAAAAAAAAACATCTGATTTTGTTTTCCTGATCGACCCTCAGCTCATCAGCCTCGAGGATCCTCCTCAGTGGTTTTTACACACACACAAAAAAAAAAAGCTTTCCCTTCTCGCCGAGCTCACAAGTCCAGCGAAGGTGAGCAGTTCCCCGCCAGATCCAGAGTGCTCCTCTTCTTCCTTTTTATTTGTTTAGGTGCCTCTGTCCTCCCCGCCTGTAAGCCCTGGTCACCTGTACTGGGACAAGTCTCTGACCGCCTGAGGGATCTTCTCCACCTCCACAGGCCTGGGTAAGAAGTGGGTGAGTTTCTGGTGTTTTTTAGTCCTGCCGCCCTCCCGGGGCGTACCGTTCTTGTTCAGGGCCACGTAGTAGAAGCGCCCCGTGTCCGTGTGCTTGTACAGAGTCGAAGCGTAGGTGTTGTACCAGTTCTCCTCGAACTGTTCCCTGAACACGCACTCTGCTGTCAGCTTCTTCTGCYGGAGGAGGATAACGACACGTTAGTGGGGTAAAACGGCAACAAATGAAACCACAGAGATGAGAGCAGATCGTACTCCCTGACAAGGGCGTGTGTGCCGTTTACTCGTTCTGTGCTACAAAAAATATGGAGCGATGGAAACTCGTTCAATCAAGCACTCGTAACTAATGAGGGGAAGTCATTACACGCTCAACGCTCCCTCTTCAGACCTCCTGACCTGTCGGGGGGATTTACTCTCCCCTCCCCATGATGCAACATAACCAATCGCTCCAAAAGCCTCGGACTTTACTGACAGAACACAAGACTTTGGTTTGTATCTGCGCAGCTGTGGTCAGCCCATTACGGCCCTGAAATGTTTAATATAACCAAATCTTCCTCCAAGCAAACAAGAAGGGGTGCACCAGTTTGAATTTATTGTTAATGTTTGCTAATCAGACATGGTAGCACAGCAGCGAAACGGCCCCGCAGCCTGATGCTACCACCACCGTGCTTGACTACTACACCGTGCTGGTACTGCATTCCTAGGTTTGAAATCCCCGCTTTGACTCCTTCAAATATCCAGTATACCTTGTCCCGGTGATCAAAAAGTTCAATCTTTGTCTTGTCTGACCATAAAGCTTTTTTTTCCCCAGAAGGCATTTCGGTTGAGCTTGAAGTTGTTCCTTTTGGAGCAAGAGGAACTACCCTTTTCCACTAGTGCCACTTAGTGTAGTGTTGGTACGGTCAGTGTCAGAACGGGTCAGTTCGGGTGCTTTTCCATTGACGTTCCAGTCCGGATCCAGTGGGTGTGTTTTGGGCGGTTGGTGGAGGTGGTTTTTGGTTTTTTCAAAAAAGAGTTAATGTGCAAAATGAGAGATGGAAACACATTTGCCAAATAAGTTCTGAAATTTAAAAAAAAATTGCTAAAAATTCGAATTAACGTTTGATGGAAACACGACTAATGTCGCTGCTACAATTGAAAAAATGGCGCCTCGAGTTGTTGTAAAGGCAGCTCAGACGCAACCAGTGACTCCACCCCCTAGCCAATCAGTGACGAACAGTGTTCTGATGTTGCATTTTGGTGTTGACTGGGGCCACTTGGAACCACAACGAAGTAGGTCCTAAAAACAGGGCTGGTTCCAAGAATCTGGTCTAATGGAAATGGCTTGGAACCGTACCGAWCCGTACCGACACTACACTAAGTGGCACTAGTGGAAAAGGGGCAGACACTAGTACTGGCATACATGTCAAGTTGGACAGATTGTCTGCAAATTACACAGATTTTCCCCATTTAGCATGTAAACAGAAGTAAAGGGCAATATTATGGATTTTTTTTCAAAAACTTTCCTTCAAATTTATTTAAGTTCCAGAGCCGGCAGACAATAAAGACACATTTTTGCCACCTCCTTGTCCGTCCCTTCTTGCTCTCCTCTCCCATTGCAGACGTTTTTCATGAAAATTACGTATTTCTGAGGGTCAAGATACAAGTAAATGCCTGAAAGCGTTGARATGTGCTGTATGTACTGCTGTTCCAGTAGTTTCCAGTTCAGGAGACTTGATCATTGATGGTTTCTGAACAGTCTAACCAATGTCTTCTGCTTGATAGATTTCTGCTGAGTTCTTTAGACTTTTCCATTGTTCTGGGTAGTAGTCAGTTCTATATATGGTACAGATCTAAACCGGAACCTGGAAGTTGAAGTTAGAATAGGACCAATCTTCCCTGCTACCTAGTTTATGTACAAGTTTTAAGTCCCGCCCCCTCCATATCAACAAATGGGACACCTRTGATTTCTTTCAAGTGTTAACTTTTGTTGATTCACATAGTTCTTATCATGCTGCTCTATATTCAGATTTACTTTCACTTCTATGTTTAGTTGTAATTATTTTTTCATGCTTAAAATAAAGCTCATGTAACACRGTGATTGTAGGCGTGCTTTAAAGCCCCACACTGGTAGATGCGCAGACTTTAGTTCTAAAAACACAACATGACAGCTCCTGTAAATCAAACTGCTGTCTTCAGCTCTCAACAACGAGAGAAGGCAGGGACACTCGGTCTATGATGTACACAGTCTTTGGTCAATCCAACGAGGGCTGTCAAACTAAAACTTTTAATACTGGCAAAACATGCCAGCTTGCAGTCAGCTGCGATCACCAACGGGGAAGTTATAGGTCTCGGTTTTCTAATCCTCTGTGGATTAGGACAAACTCACAATGAGTTCAGACTTGTGCACCCGATTCTTGTTTTTATAAATCACTGGAAGTTGAATAATGTTGTGTAACCGTTCCAATGCTTTCACAGTGGGTGTATGTGAACCTCTGACCCGGGTTAAGGCTCTGCTCATCGAGCGAGTTATTAAGAGAGACTGCTGAGTTTGATTTCAGAAGGAGTTTTAATGATTGGCTGTCTGCAAAGACAACCTGAAGAGTCGAGTGACTGGGCCATCCTGAAACACACACGRACGTGTTTGTACTTCTATCCTCATGGGGACTTTGGATTGACTGCCATTCATTTACTTCTCTATCCTAACCCTGACCACTTACCCTAAACCTAACATACCTGAGCCTGAATTCACATCTTAGTCCTAAACCGAGCCCCTGACCCACTAACTGTATGTCCACCCGATGGGGACTGGGCTTTTGTCCCAGTAGGGAACAATGGGTCCTCACAAGGCTGTGTGTACTGGGGAAATGCCCACCAGGTAACAAAAACGTCTACACACACAATGTCTCTCTATCCTTGTGGGGACTTTCCATTGACTTCCATTCATTTTTTGGAAATTTTATATCCAAACCCTGACCGTTTACACTAAAATGAACCTCACAGGTACCTGACCCTAAAACTAACCTAAACTCAATTCACACCTTGGTCCTACCCGGTCCCCACGAGGCTGCATTTTCCTGGAGAAATCATCCCCACCAAGTAGCAAAAACAAGGGCGCGTGCGCGCGCACACACACACACACACACACACACACACACACACACACACA
>NW_013954643.1:0-469 GCF_001266775.1 Austrofundulus limnaeus
CTATTAATCTGCAATCTTTAGATTATTATTGTCTGGAGGCATGACTGAAGCGGGTTAGGGACCCCAGCAGCTCTGTGTGTGGTTGTATGCACTCTTTTCTATTCAATTTCCATGCATTGGTACATTTCCGGTGTGGTTCAAGCACATAAAATGGTAAACGAACATGCTTAACAATATTTTCTTTCAGTAGTGAATACTGTGATGTAATATTTCAGAAAATGTCATCAAAATAGAGAAAACTTAAGAGGTTGAAAAAATATGACCCAAACAAAATATACAAGTATTTACGCAGCAACCAGGAGAAACCAAATTCCAATTTTCCGCACTCATAAAGACTCCAAGTTCACAACAGCTAGAAAAGTGGATTTTGCAGGACATGTCCGTTTTGAAAGTAGTGTCAGCCTCATGGACAGAAACTGGAAGTTGGTTCCACAAGAGAGGAGCTTGATAACTGAAAGCTCTGCCTCCC
>NW_013954643.1:3450-3713 GCF_001266775.1 Austrofundulus limnaeus
GTCTCTCTGTCTCTCTGTCTCTCTGTCTGTCTCTCTCTCTCTCTCTCTCTCTCTCTGTCTCTCTGTCTCTCTCTCTCTCTGTCTCTCTCTGTCTCTCTCTGTCTCTCTCTGTCTCTCTGTCTGTCTCTCTCTCTCTGTCTCTCTCACTCTGTCTCCCCCTCTCTCTCTCTCCCTCCACACACACCAGCAGTACTTCCTGCACAGCGGGAGGGGAGGAGGGAAAAAAAGGCAGAAACACAGCAGGGCAGTTGCAGCCCTAACGG
>NW_013954643.1:4050-6906 GCF_001266775.1 Austrofundulus limnaeus
CAGGCTGTCGCGGAGCGTTCCACCTCCTCTGTCCGGGGCTGGTGTGGTGTGAGGCGGACAGCTCAACCAGGCTGTCACGTTCTCTCGTCCTGGCCACACCTCCGCTCTCTAACCTCCCCCTCCACTACCCACACCCCCTCCCCTACCCACTTTGATGCATTTTTCAAATTTCGCCTTGGGGCGGAGTTATCTTTTCACAGGGGTAAGATACACTTTAAATTACACAAGTGTGTTCAGGTTTGTAAACTCARTATGTGAAGGTTTTGATGTTAGACAGAATGGAAGAAAAGAACAAAAACACTGACTCAGAGGACCAGAAGCTCAGATATAATTTTTAAAGTCCTAATTGGACAAACATTGGTCAAAACGTTGACTGGAGGGAGCAGTGGCACAGACGTTAGAGAAGGTTGTCGGATCAACTCCCTGGACTGACTCTTCTACGGGGTCCGTTCAGTGACACTGGATAAAAAATTAACTCGTGGTCACGCGGTAGTTAACGTGTGGCCAGAGACTGAACAAGTCAAAATTAATTTCACTTGACTTTAATATAGGAATGAAGACATACTTCAGTCTCTTACTTCTTTGGAGTAGTGACAGATTCATATTAAAGAAAAAGAGTAAAAAACATTTCAGCTTTTTATAACTCTTTGGGGGAATGTGGAGAGGAATCAACATTGCATCTAAAAAAGAAATAGGAAACAGAACTGAGGATTAACATACCAGATGAACAACGGTTCCAGATTTCTGCATTACAAGAATGTTGGAGGTTATGTGGGACATAGAAGCCAATCATTCACATATTTTTTGGAGCTGTACAAAAATAACTAGATATTGGGAACAAGTAGGATCAACATTGAATAAATTCTAGGCTACACATTTCCAAATACTTGCCTAGTTATGTTTTATGGGACTATAATGGATGTGGTGAGGAAAGGAGACGTGTTTCTGACTAATTTAATCCTGGCTGCAATAAAAAGGCAAAAACAAAAAGTTGGTTGAAAAATTTTTTCTATAGTTTTTTTTATTAGCACAAAGAGCATGAGTTAAAATTTTTGCTGGTAAAATTTTATTTTAAAATATGGTAAAGAAGTTGGTAATAAAAAACTGTATTTTAAATAAACGTTACAAATGTGTTCATTCCTACAAAGCTGTCAAATGTTTTTATAATTTTATTTTTTATATTTACAAAATACATAAAATTATAAATGTTACTAATTGAGATTAAATAATGTTTTATGTAATTTTTGCTGCAATGAGACGTAAAATAAAATGCAGTTACAAGTACTGATATTGGAGCAAAATCCAATTACTAATGTTTTTATTTATTTTTATGTATTTTTTTTAATAATAGTGCATTTTGTGAAGTTCTAACATGAAAAAAACAACTGAAGGCATGTGACATAAAACATTTCACCATAACAGGGCAGCACGTGGTCACGCAAACATGCAACATCTGTAGACTAGACCGTCTCATTTCACAGCCGTCTGTGCAGCCTACACTGGCAGCCTATGTAGGGTGTGGCCAATGTGGGCTGCAACCTCTGTGGGACACATCATCTTGTGGCCGTGCATTAACTTTTTATCCAATGCCATCGGACAGGCTCCGTACTCTTCAGGTAAAAAAAACGTGAGGAAAGAAACAAACAAAAAAAATTAAAAAACAATTCCCAGTACCTGACACCTTTCTTAGAATTTAAATCTGAATTAGTTGTGATTCTCAGCTGCGTTTAAGACAAACTGGACAGCAGCTTTCAGCAAACCGCACTGTGCTTTAAGTTTTTCTTTCTGATCTGCGAACTGATCAGTTGTAGGTAATTAACTAATCAATGCCTGAAAGTAAAATGCTYGTTGTTGCTGGATGGAGGTTTTAAATCGGAGTTGACGGTGAAACCACAACCAACACATTAGGCCCAGCACCCAAACCCCCTTTCCATAAAGCCAATTACAAAATGTAGCGCCCAGTTTGTGTCGGCGAGGATGCTGCACAGGTTAGGGGTGCAGCAGGCTGCCAAACGCCTGCAAGTGTGATGAGAGGACAGCGGATGAGGAAGGTGAGGTGGAAGGCAGGCCGAACTCCACCTGAGTCCCACCGCCTGCTGGATCACAGTCAGAGCCCTCAGAGACAAAAGGTCCACCTCGCATGTGGAGCTGGTACAAGCAGGAGTTCAGGAGGCCGTAGTCGTGGTGGTGACGGGGCGGCGAGGCCCAGTCAGGGCTCTGTGCCGATGACTGGTACTGGAGCCGGGCTGGACCGCTGTCAGAGCCGGGATCCTGCGGGTCGTCCACGGGCCGGAGAGAGAACGGACACTCAAAGAGCTGCTGAGGGCACTCGTCACCACACAGCTCTGACAGACTCATCAGCAGCTCACCGTCTGCGCAAACAGGAGAGTTCACAATGACATCATGTACAGTACCTGTTCACAATGACATCATGTACAGTACCTGTTCAATGACATCATGTACAGTACCTGTTCAATGACATCATGTACAGTACCTGTTCAATGACATCATGTACAGTACCTGTTCACAATGACATCATGTACAGTACCTGTTCAATGACATCATGTACAGTACCTGTTCCAAGTTCTACTGAAGATCCTCCCAAGATCAGTCCAATCAAATTAATGTTAGAAACCAGAAATATGGGCTTTTCTTAGATCCATTCTATGTTGGGACTGAGTTGGCCACTAAATGTGTATATATGTATATGTATGTATATATTTTATTATTAAATTCTACTCATAAAACTTACTGAGTACTAGTCAGTGAGGCTATCATTATTGTCAGAGTTGCACATAAGTGGTGCGCAGGTGCACATGCACGGTCAAAAAAAGAAAAAGCGCACCAGATGGAATG
>NW_013954643.1:6916-11789 GCF_001266775.1 Austrofundulus limnaeus
TAATAATACTGTGGAAATCGCTCTGGGCACAAACTCATCTCTGATGAATGTTGAGACAGTGGACACCTATTCTGTGGTCCATGATTCACCTTATTTTGAGAGAAATGCAGATATCAGGTCCTGAGTGCCAAATAACAGAAAGACCATCCAGTCTCATAAAAACAACMCAGTACATGTAAAAAACAATATTTCTGATGGCAAAGAAGCATCAGTACCATTGTGTGTACTTGTAACTGATTAGAGGTTTATATTGGAACTCTAGAGACTCATGTAGATAAAATGCATGTTTGAAGGGGAATTATGATTTTACTGTGTTTAAGCAGGCTTCTCTTTCTGTCCAGATCYGTTCAATTTTCAAAATGTAACATCTAACATAATAAATAAATAAAAATCAGACTGCTGCAGAGTGAGAAGCGATTGTACGAAGTCAGGATTTACTCTGATTTCTTTCTGAAAACTGAGACAAGTGCAGCTGCTAATTACCAAACAACAAACRTTTAAAAGGAAGTGTGCAGTAAAACAATGGAGCCATGACCATTTCCTGATTTTTGTTGACAGTATCAGTTCCAGATYTAAGAGTTTTAAACATAATAAAGGAGGTCACTAAAGTCAGTTCTTGTTGTGTTTGTTAAAAAAGGTTTCATGCCTGTTTTTGGTAAAGATCGACACTTCTGTAAGCCATTAATTTGATGTATACTGTAGCTTCTACAACAAAGAGTTAATGTAATAGTAACTTTTCTTACATTATATAAAACAGTGTTTTGAACAGATGTRATGGTTAACATCAGATCCACTTTGTGTGTCTGTAAATAACTTCAAACACAGACAAAGGAAAATAGAGAAAACACCACATTCTTAAGAGACTGTGTGTGTTAAATGTGTTCTTTCAGCTCTAACTCAACTTTAGTCACAAACAACAGAAATTATTGTGATTTATATTAATTTATTTTATTTAAAATTATTTTTTATATAAATTTACTTTACCTGCAGGCCCAGCCTGCTTTCTGTGGGCTTTGTGGACCGAGATCATGGCTTTAAGAGAAAGCGGGGCGTTCGTCTGCGCCTGGAGCGGCCTTCGTCTTCTGAACCACAATGTCAACATGCACCATGCACACACACACACACACATACACACACACACACACAAACATACACACACACACAGGCATCCATGCACGTACAAACAGTCCCAGACAAATGTGACAAAAAAGGGGGGTGGGAGAAACAAAAATGTGGAGACATAAAAATGTGTTCAAACAAAAAAACAGAATGAAAAATGTAATGTCAAAATCAAATCAAACTATGTGATCAAAATAAGAAATCCATCAAAATAAAGTCCAGGTATCTGTGTGCCCAACAAGACTGACAGCAAAATGCTGTGTACGACTGATAAAATGAGCAAACATGAAAGTGTGTGGTTTCTGTCAACATTAATGAAAACCAAGCTCAGACCTTTACGACACAGACGATGAGTTTGTTGTTACCTTGTTTGTTTCGATCCAGGTTTGCATGTGGAGGTAACGGAGACTCCAGCTGCCCAGTTCCCACAGAGCTCTGTGACAACATCTCAGAGGAAATGTTGCCTCTCTTCAGATCGCCCCCCTCTCCCTCCGGGTCTTCATCCTCACTGAAACACACAACATCGTCACTGGACGAATGTCAAACTTTCAACTCTAGGTTTTGTTGCCTATAGTACACACAGATTTCTTTTTTTTTTTAAGTTTTATCAAAATGTTCTAATTTATTACTTCCTGCAAGCACCTTCTTGATCCAGAGCAGATCATAGATATACTGTGATAACTGTCTGCTCTCTGAGTTATATTTGATGATACTGATACGGCACACAGAACATGTTTTAATAAAAACTAATAACATTTTCCTGCTGTTCGCCCAGCAGGACTCACATGTTCTCTGACTGCAGGCTGTACTTCTTTCGGCTCATCCTGGTGGTCTGTTGGTTAAAGTCGATGTGCCGCTCRGACTTCTTCCACATGTAGTAATACTCCACGCACTCGCCCACAGAGCGTGTTCGTACCTAAGGACAACAATACGCTCGCTTTTGCTTGGAGTAACAAGGARGATTATCAAGATGTTCRCATTAAGCAGGTCCCACACRGAATAGAGCTCAAATCCAYGCGTGTGTTTTTAAATARCTTGTACCCTGARCACCGACCTTATTAGCCTGAATGAGATGGAAGTCTTTCCCATAAACACGATAGCCATGCTCAAAGTTCCTGCACTCCTCCTCGCTCCATGAACAAAGCTCCTCTGAAGACAGAAAGAGAGGAATTATTGTGATGCAAGTCTTTATAAATGTAGGAGACGTAGTTCAAATAAAGGACTATTATTCATTGAAGTGATGAATGCAGTCTGATCATCTAAGATCAAAGGCAGGGGTGGGCCACTGGTGGCCTTTATTTTTTTAAACTTCAAATAAAGCACTCAAAGCAGCTCTTATATCATCATTCCACAGACACACGTGAACATTCACAGTGATGAACCTCCATCACTGACCATCACCTCTCTGCTCTTCAAATCACCACCTCAGACATTCAGACACATTTTGATGCACTTGTTAAAGCCCAAGAAGACAGACTGGATTTTTCTCACTGAACAAGTGAAATGAACTGAAAATCAGTGAAAGCACTTATTGCTTTTTGTATCAATTTGATGTCGTTTTGCAAAATAGTTATTGTATTTGTTTGGAAAGACTGACATGTTTAAAAAAAAAATGAAATGTTATGATTGATTTTGTTTTTACTGTTTGTATAGGAATATTTTCCTTTAACACCTRCATCACAGTTTCATATATTTATATAGATATTAACAGAATATYCTTGTCTTAATAACCAGTAATAGCTAATCAAAATATATAAATTCTCTAACACAGCTCATGTTTCTCATTTGGTCCCCAGTAAAAATTAATTGTCCACCCCTGATCTAAGATCATTATACAATTTAGGGGTGGCCAGGCCATAAGAGCAGGTAAAATTTTTTTAAAAATAATAATAATTTACTCCACAAAGTAGTTCCTCCTAATAAACAATGTAAGTTTACTTATTTGCCTAGCTTGTGTATTGTTTTGCTCAGTGTGTTTTTCAACTATTTTGACCATTTTAAATGATATTTAAAATGTTTTTTTAATCATTCATTCTTAAGGCCCTGTCACACTATGACATTTTGGACAACTTATGCTTTTTTTTTCCCAACACGCTGGCACACGCTGAGGAAGAGGGAAAAAAAGCATCACTTAACACCTTCATTTGGACGTGATCATGCTGTGTTCCTAACGACTTGAACAGATATAAATCCTATGAGTAAATTATCCCTACCTTAAACATAACRTGCACAAGCTTATTATAACGTGTTTGGACGTCTGCAGCACGTATTTGCAACATTAGTGGAACGTCTGCAGAACTTCTGTGCAGCGTGATGGAGGAAAATGAGACGTCACCAGCAGTCACACCGTGACGCACAGCATCAGCTTATAAAAAAATCTACAACACGTTGATGGAAGTTAGGCATAATTTTARGATAACGTACTGTAAGAAAACTTGCGTTCAATAAACTGAAATCGAGATGATAAACACAGATGTTAAATAAAGTGATTTGTAGAAGGAATGAAGACCATACAACACCAGAATCTGGAATCTGAGTGGAGGTTTATTGCTGCTGTCTGCAGACAGGAAACCCACACTGGCCATAAAAMCGGAAGTTTACGTTTTTTTACAGCTTCTTCAATGCCTTCGCTCGCCCCCTGCTGGCCTACGGCTGAGTCACAGGCATTCAGACAACATTCTCACCTAAATWTATTCAAACGGTTATTTATGTGTTGAAAAATGTTTTGGACATGCAGCTAGACCTATTTCAATCCAGACATAACAACAGATTAAACACTGTCAATTTCAAAAGGAGAACTAARAATATAGYGTTKTGCTTYTAAAATCAGTACTAACCTACCTAACACTAAATTTCTTCACAATCCCACTGTTCACRWKWTKKKSWYRTGWGMASWRTRYKWWWATAWRAGRGSRYAYRYKKTSWYAYRSRSAKMYCMSMGCRSARWWTTKWRMAYRYKCWMAAWWTTYWCWSTRTRTGKRRMRSKKKKKGWKMWSWKTTWYAYACGTTTCARGTCTGTTCCAGATCTGTTTTATACTGTGTATGTTCACACACGTTACATGACCGTTGCTCATACGTGGACATTTGTCACAAATAATTATGGAGCAGACACGTAACTTCTGTCAGAATGTGTGGGCGTGTCCTTCGATGACTGACAGACTGCTGTCGACACGTCGGGAAAGAAGTCCAAGAGCCGGGCTCATAAAAAACAATATATCTGTCAGACTGAGTTTTAAAATATAAAAAAGAATTAAGAGCGAGCAAAGATATTTTTAAACCAGCTGTCAAAAAAGATGATCCACAGACATATTCTCACGCTCCACCTGAGAGGACGAGCTGAGCACAGGAGACAAAGCTGGTGATCTGTAAAACAGAAACCCGAGCTGCTGCAGCAACATTGATCAACAGCTGCGTGTGATCTGGCACACATGGAATATTATCGTGCCACAATTTGATCATCAGCCACGGAGCGCAGCCGCTGCAGAGCWCCTCAGGGATAMCTACTTRGGCACAACACCGGCTTGGTTATAAMCGCGCTTTGGGTACTCGCGCGYACCCACGCCAGCTGTGGAGGTGTATATACTCGGTACTTAATTTGTTGTGGTTTTCTCCAAAAGGACACGTGGAAGTACACTTCATATTTTGTGAAATGTTGTACGTAGGAGAGCAAACGCGTGACGAGAAACTAAATGTTGTGCAGCGTGCGCTGCCTTTGGGGAAGCCCACCCAGAACACTCCGAGGTGCACCTCGGAG
>NW_013954643.1:11809-15524 GCF_001266775.1 Austrofundulus limnaeus
GATATGAGCCAGTGCCCCATATTTGTCAGTGGATATAATATTAAAAATGTAGGTACTCCCCCGTCTGCAATTTTTGGAACAGGCAGCTCCTCCAAATATAATCTGTATTCTGTTGGTTTTAGTTCACTGATACAAACAGTAGACCTAACGTGAGCTCAAACCTGCTGTATCCAACAGAGAAAATATTTTGTTTAAAAACCTAATTGGAATTTTGGTCATTATTTATTTATTTTTTACTGTTATTAGAGTTACTTCACAAGACGTCTTAATCTAGAGTATTACAGAACTACTGCAGAATATTACTTAAATTCAAATTAGAAATCCAACCCAGAAAGCAGTGTACCTGTATGATTAGTTGTACACAAATAAATTTAAAACTATTCCTGTTTCGGCTGGGTGCAGGGGGCGTTTCTCGTTAGATTGGACTGTTTTTACGAGATACAATCTGGAATCATAACTATTTTTGTGTTTTCTAAGGTTGGTTGGAACCAAAAGTTTATCAGCTGTAAATATTTATTTATTTATTTATTGCTATTTAAGCAGACAAGTCCCGTTGAGATCACAGATCTCTTTTCCAAGGGCGGCCTGGGCCTGAAGGAAACCTATCGTACATGTTTTTAGGGTTGGGGGAAACCGGAGTACCTGGAGAAAACCCACACAAGCACGAGGAGAACATGCAAACTCCGCACAGAAAGACCCCAGGTCCGAACTGGGGATCAAACCCAGAACCTTCTGTTTGTGAGGCGTCAGTGCTAACCACTGAGCCGTGATATACATCAAACAAATATTTCCTGAAAATACTATTAGCAACTGTCCAGTGGTTCCAGAAAAATCTTAATAAAGACCCACAAACAGACATGGGAAAACATGCTATTATGTACCTTTGTCTTTCAGGGGTGGGTGATAACTGTATTATATCAGGCATTTATGTGACAGCTCATCTAGATCAAAGAATGTCTCAACATTTTGACACGTGGAGGAAATTATTTGCTTTAAACAAATGTAGCAAGTAATTTGTTTATTTTAATCTTCAACATTTGCAAACTATCAGCCCATTCATTTATAGCGCCTCACAAGAAGGAATCCAGTTTTATCAACATTTTTACTTTCATATTTCATATTTACTGGGCTATAAAGCCCATTTCCTACCATCTCAAGTAGAAGAAGTATGTTTTTAAAACGTTATAAATACACATGATGGTGAAAATAAAACAGGAAGATTTTATTTTACCTTTGAACACTCTCACATTGAACCGTAATCGCCTCAGAGCTTCTTCTGCATTGAAGTTACATTTGACTAATTCATACAAAGCCTGAAATAAAGAAAACAAATCAATAAACAACACAATGAAGAGAAAACTGAAAACAGTTATTGTAGTTTCTAAGACACAACTTCATTCTGTACCTGCTCGTTGTCTCGAACAATGGCACCTTTATTGCATACTGCCCCCTCCTGGTCATGATATCTCTGCACATTTAGTAAAAAATCCTCTTCTTCCTGCACAGGGAGAACACCTGGCCTCCACAACAACTGGTCCTCGCTGCTGCAGGCTGGAGGAAACAATTCAGAAAACAGAGGAGGTGAATAATATTAACTAAAAACATAGATTAAAACATAAATAAGGAGATGACAATGGTGAATTTCATCAATTATACTAACAAMAAGGGAGCAATTTTCAGATTTTCTGCATGATACTCAAAATATTTAGTCAGTGAAGAATTTTCTGAACTGTGCCATCTACATTAATTGCTGAAAAATAGTTTCATTTTCCCACCTTTCTGAAAAGTTGCTTACCTATCTCCTGGCAGGAGTAAGAGTTTATAGGAGGGATTTTTGCTTGATACATTGAGCCGACCATTATCTCCTGAAATTTTTAATGAAATCAAGGAAACAGAACACATGTCAGTAAAAGTGCTGTCTTAAAATCTGACCTGCACTATAGAGTCAGATGAAACCCAGAGGCATGACCCAAAACAAACGACGTCAGGTTATTGATTCACTTCAGTTTTGAATTAAGAAAAGATTATTCCATATAAAGAATTACTAAGAACATTATATTTGACCGGACAATCAGACCTAGTTTAAATGAGTGGATTCAGATGAGTTTTTCAAACATTTATGGTTGGACCTGATCATACTTTATATTTTATTTACATTGAACATAAACTGTTAATGTCAACACTAGAAGAAGGTAGTGGTTTAGTAGTGGCTGCCCAATAACGTTAGGGGAATCACTTCATTATATAAGAGAACCAAATAATTATCTTTTAACTTTTAAATGCGTCTATTGTGCTGCAGTGAATCATAAATGTTCATTTTAAAATCTATTTTTAAAAATAAATGTAAAAAAAAAATCAACAAGTAATTTTTTTCTAATAACTCATTGGCGGGCCAGACTGAAGTCACCTAAGGGCCAGATGCGGCCCATGAGTCGCCAATTGATGCTCATGTCATTTGTCAAACTTGACAAATGACATGAGCATCATTATACAATAAACAATTAAACTTCAGAACATTTTAAATGGAAAATCTTTGAGCAAATGAAAAACAAACAAACAAACACTGATATAAACTTGATGCAGGTCGCATTATTTTTTCAAAAAATCCTAACTGAGCATTAAGACCTGCAGTGTGAACGTAGTGGCCCTCGAGGACTAGGACAAATTGGTTTACACTGATGTGTTCCCTATGCAGAGTCAGACGAGTAAATTATCAAAAGTGTTAAAGCATGGGGGCATGCTCTGGTATGTAGATGACCAACAATAGAAATACATAAATCACAACAACCTCAAAAAGTTCTTGTAAGTCAAGGTAAGAACCAACCTGCGCTCAGTGGCCTACCTTGTGCTCTTCATTGGAGGGATCAGAGCCATCAGAGGAGTCATCTGAGGAGCTGACAGACATGGTTTTGTCTTCATCTGTAAAAGACGGAAAGAGAATACAGTAGTTGTACACAAAAAAAACCACAAAATAATAACGCCATCTTAAAACTCAACTTTCTGACTACAAACGAGTAGGGTTGGGAATCTTTTGATTTTGAATGATTCCGGTTCCTCGTTTCAAATTTGGTTAACGATTCCTAATTCCGACACGCTGGAGGCACTACGTTTCTCAGCTGGCCTGGGAATGCCTTGGGATTCCCCCAGAGGAGCTGGCCTAGGTGGCTAGGGAGAGGGAAGTCTGGGTTTCTCTGCTTAGGCTGCTGCCACCGCGACCCGACCACGGATAAGCGGAAGAAAACTGACGGACAGACTTTATTTTTTTATGAACTTCACTAAGAATTCCTCACAGGGCTTTTATCAACCACTGTATAAACAACAAACTTATGTTATGAATTTACTTCGCACAGGGGTAATCTGTGAATTGTCTTACTGCACTGCCAGATTAAATCACTTAGCCTCAGAAGATTCAGACTCACATTAAGTAAAATTATTTGTAAGTGGTGTAGCAATAACTTGGATTGGAATGTCAAACCCAAACTTTGTTTACCTCAAGACTGTGGCCTCTAAGCATTATTCTGTCTCATGCCTACTGAGACAAGAGTGATTTGATTCATTTACCTCCAAAACCATTGTTTACTATCTACGACTGGTAAGATAACGACAGGATGCGACAGAGACCTTCTGTTGTTATTTGAGTACAGTGAGAACTCTTTGATGTATTCAAAATGGCCGCTTATCATACGGAACTCAAAAGATCTTCGCAGACACGAAG
>NW_013954643.1:16524-23907 GCF_001266775.1 Austrofundulus limnaeus
TCCAATGACTTATTTTTATGAGTGTGGGTCAGAGCTGGCGTGAGGCACCGCACATTTTCACGTCAAGTTTGGATTTTATAAATCACAACCTTGGCGTAAAAAGTGGGGTACGCAAGTTTCTGGGCTCAAATTGTGCGTACGCCAGTTTTATAAATCTGACCCCTGGGCTCAAATTGTGCGTACGCCAGTTTTATAAATCCGACCCCAGATATGTATCCGATTTAAAACCACATACTGAAACGGCCTGGGTCGGATTTGAAAAAAAATCGGATTTGTCGCGTTCAGACTGTCATAAAAAAAATCGGATATGGGTCAGACGGGGCAAAAAAATCGGATTTGGGTCAGATTTGCCTGCAGTGTGAACGTAGCCAAAGTTCGACGGGTCTGTCGCTGCCTCGCTCCGAGGTACAGAAGCAGGGGAAGCCCCCTCCTTCTCCTCTCACTCTCTCTCCTCCGTGCGTCTTCTGAACCAAGTCAGGTTTATACAGAACGGGTTTTCATTTAAAACAATCTGAATCAAACACATCGCTAGAATTTATTGTATGCGGGAATTTAATGCATTACAAAAATTACGGACGGATGAACAGAAAAAAAAGCGGCTTCCAAAGCTGTCGCACCAGTGCTACGTCTTTTTCTTTATAGCACAGACAGTTTTTTTCATAGCACGTGCGACATATATGTCGCACTGTACAGCCCTGCTCCACCCGTTTATCAACGGGTGGTCCCTCTTCACAAAAATGGCTTCCTTTAAGACTTAACAGTCGCGCTTTTGAGTGTCGCGCAGGGCTCAGCTGACAGCGCGTACACGCTTGCAAGCAGTGTAAGCGTTTAAACGATGCTTACGTTGATGTACAATAGTACATAGTATAATTTATAACTTCTGAAATGTTGTAAAAAGGATAAGAAATTCTTCACAGACAAACTATTCAAATGGAGTGCAGAGTCATAAAAATTTGATGGTGCACGAACATGCACCATGACACTGCATATGGGCAGGGARGGCACGATTGTGTAAATGCAGTTTTCAGACAATTCCCTGCTCAAAAGTTCTTGTCTCTTGCACTGATTTCTTCTTTTAACATTGTGAAGCTCTACTTAGAACCTTCTTAAGATCCAATAGTGCAAAATGCAAATTCTTGCACTTTTTTGACTGGTCTTAAGATTTTGATCAGGAGTGTATATATTAGAAGAAGTAAAACAAACAAACAAACAAAAACTAGAAACAGATCTGTACTGTCCACAACTCTGTTCTTATAATTCATTTTAAGGAGCCGTTGAAATGATTCGGATCATTCTCAAATGTCATAACTCTACATTTAATATGTTGTACTTGAAGACGGACAAACTATTTTGTGAAAGAGCCGTATCACAATTATTCAATTTCTTAAGAAAATAACCTAACTTTTAGATTTGAACAATAATTATAAAACCAGCTGTTCATTGTCAACCCTTCCTGTGTTTTTGATTTTAGTGTGATTAAGTTGTGTGTTCATGTCTTTGTGTGCTTTACCCTTAAGGCAGCACAGCAGATCTGAGGTGTTTGAGGAGGTGAGATCACAAGCTGACCCTTCTTTTCCATGAAACAGGTCTTTAGTTATTTGATCCTGTACATAAAAAAACAGAAAATATAATAAAGCAAACAACAGAACAAAGCAAATCGTTTTAACAAAGTATATGTATTTATTTTCATAGTTTTGATTGAGTGATCCCCAACAGAAACACAAACAAAGCTGGATGTTGGTTTAATTTGGTCTTACCTTGTCCTGTCTCATGTCTGGTAAGCTGGTGGTTATCAGACATGTTTCCTTCTCTGGATTTGACACTGTATATCCATACAAAGCCAGCAGCTCCTCCAGGGGAAGCTCGCTGGCCTACAAACGATTTATAAAGTAAAACAATAGATAAAAGAACAGAGGAGAGGAAAGAGGGAGAGGAAACCAAGGCACGGTTGAATTATTTTCCCATGTTTTGTAAAGATTATATCCTTTTAACCAACAGTTAGTCTCTCTGTATTTATAGCATAAGTACATTTTCTAACAGGGTGATTTTTTTAAAAAAATGCACAGAATATTTTTATACAACTACTGAAAGGATAATGAATTAAGGTCTTGTGCTTTGAATGCAAAAATGTCAATTTCTGATATTGTATGAGTGAAAAAAAGTTAAAACTGGTTCAGACACAAAAATAAAAGGGGCAGAAAACAAAACACAAAAGGGAAGTTTAGACGTACACTTTGTTTCTAACATAATTAACCAGAATATGGTGGTAGCTCTCAATTCTCCCCAAGCTAAAAGTATTTGCACACAGGTGTAGCTTGGTTCAACATGTGTTGAAATCAATGGTTCAAGGAAATAAACATCCATTTTCTTCCAACCATTTTTTCTTTATGGGTGCTTATATTCAGTGGTCTTTGTGTGAGAGACAGTTGTACAACCTAAACAGGTTGCAAATTCATCACAGGACCACACAGAGACCATTCATGCACTCATGCACACAGACATTAGAGTTACTATATAACCTAGGGATGTCCATATCCAGACTGTTTGGCTCCCAATACAATCCAGTTTTTTTAATGATTAGTCTTTCTGATACCGATCCAATAGTTTTATTTCTTTCCAAGTGACAAGGTTGGTAGTATTAAAGAAAGCCCTGCTGTTCCCACCACAAGAAACATCCAGTTTGCAGATTTTGCAAGATGGCATTTCAGCATCATTGTTTTCCATTGAAAAGTGTTCCCACACTGTGGACTCGGTTGCATACTTGTGTGCGTCTTGACTTAACGGCAGTTGTAAGGCACGATGATGCTGAAAACTGTCGCGAAAACTGGATCGGCCTGATCACAGGACTAAATCCGATTCTACCCGATTTTCAGAAAATGGCCATATCTGCCACCGATACCGATACTGAGTATCTGATTGGGACATCCCTAATATAAACCAGGATAATTCAATCAGCAGCCCACGGGCCGGTAGACTGCCATCAGGCCCTCATGTGTGATTTAACACCAGCAGGGTTTTTCACACCACTGCAGAGGGGTGCTCCAGAAAATCTCCACTCTGAGCCCAGGATTCAGAAACTTCTGATTTCAGAGGGAACAACAGATGGTGTCATGCACACAATCAGCTAATTCGAGGCAGAAAACTTAGACCCAAATCTGCATTGTGTAAATGGGACCAAAATGCATTCAAAAAGTGGCACGAAAATGAAACAAACCAGCAAGTATGGGTCAGAGCAGGAGCAGAAAAAGAAAAAAAAACGATGCTTGGTTTGAAGAAATAATGTTTGAAGAGCTTGCTGTTAATCACATTCTGACAAATTAATCAGTGATTACAAGAGCACAAAATCTGTATTGAATTCTTGATAACACTCGGATTCACTCGGAACACTTTCTTCATTTCTTTCAATTAGACAATGGACAAATCAGTTTTTAATGAAAATTATTTGGTTGGAGTAGAAAAAAAACTGTTGAGCCCTGACTCTGTCCCCGTACTGCAGCTGACCTAAAAATAGTATGAATATGAGCACGTATGGATATAAATGTTCTCAAAGGCTTGTGCACGTGAACACAGAAAAAAACATGTAGAACCCTTGATCAGTCAAAGCAATTCATCACAAAAGCCAAAACCAAAGGGTAGTAGTCACTGAGGGAAGTTAGTTTTATTCTTAAGATATCTGTAAATGAAGACAACTCAAAGGACACCAACACGGTCTTTCACAATGCAATCTGGAATATAATCAGGTACTTCAGCTACATACAGATTATTGTTGCACAGTGTTCTTAACCAGATGTGCTCCATATCAACACCTGCTCACCATCAGTGGGTGGTTTTCATCCCTGCTGTGTTATTCAAAACTTCAAACAGGCTACAAACCATTTTCAGCCTGTCAGAAAGAGAGGCTTCTCCCTGACTCCATTGCTGTCTTTACTTTATAGTTCGTTATGGCTTTAATTCCTGCTGTATGCACTTTTTGTCCAAGGAAATGCAGAATTTGTCCTTGATTTTTTTACCCCCACCTTAGCCTTCATGATGTTTGGAGATAAGTCGGTCCTTCCTAACAGAGGTTTAATTGTTCCTTTCAAACTTCTCTTAACATCTGAGCTCATCCATGGTTTCTGGTTGGATCAGGTGGTGTATGTTTAGATGACTAAATAAATAAATTCAATTAATCTAGCATTTCAATCTGGAAAGACTCACACAGAAATGGAAGCAGTTAAAGAGTTTTATTGACATGAATGAATGAAGAGGAGTGAGGCAGGGAGTCTTCCAGTCTGAATTTACGCATAGGCTCCATTTCTTGAATGAAAGTATATTGCTCATTGCCTTGAATGATCTGTTAGCCCTCAGAGTGTGAAGAGAATGCCTGTCTACACACCAAATTTTGCCTAATTTTTAAACTGACAGAGTTGTAGTCAGTTTTGTGTTTGCAGTCAGTTAGCTACAGCAGCCATCTTGAATTGGTTTGACTCCAAAAGTTAATCAGTTGTAGATGTAAGGCCGATAATAATTGTCTTCTGAGTTTCATTGAAATGCATCTTACAGTCTCTCCTTGGGCTGCCACCTTATCGTGGTGGAGAGGTCTGAGTGTCCCAATGATCCTAGGAGCTATGTTGTTGGGGGCTTCATGACCCCTGTAGAGTCACCCAAGGCAAACAGGACCTAGGTGAGGGATCAGACAAAGTGCAGCCCAAAGACCCCTAATGATGAGTACTATAAATGGACTGAGTGTTCCCTCGCCTGGACGCGGGTCACCTGGGCCCCACTCTGGAGCCAGGCCTGGAGGTGGGGCATGTTGGCGAGCGCCTGGTGGCCGGGCTTTCACCCATGGAGCCTGGTCGGGCACAGCCCGAAGAGGAGACGTGGGTCCCCCTTCCCATGGGCTCACCACCTGTGGGAGGGGCCGTAGGGGTCGGGTGCAATGTGTGTTGGGCAGTGGTCGAACGCGGGGACCTTGGCGGTCCGATCCTCAGCTACAGAAGCTGGCTCTAGGGACGTGGAATATCACCTCTCTGGTGGGGAAGGAGCCTGAGCTGGTGTGTGAGTTTGAGAGGTTCCAACTAGATATAGTTGGACTCACCTCGATGCACCGCTCTGGCTCTGGAACCAGTCTCCTCGAGAGGGGCTGGACACTCTTCCACTCTGGAGTTGCCCATGCTGAAAGGCGCCGAGCAGGAGTGGGCATACTTATTGCCCCCTATCTCAGTGCCTGTACGTTGGGGTTCACCCTGGTGAATTAGAGGGTAGCCTCCCTRCGCCTACGGGTGGGGGGATGGGCCCTGACTGTTGTTTGTGCCTATGCACCTAACAGCAGTTCAGATTACCCACCCTTTCTGGAGTCCTTGGAGGGGGTGCTGGAGAGCGCTCCTAACAGGGACTCCCTCATTCTGCTGGGGGACTTCAACGCTCACGTGGGTAATGGCAGTGAGACCTGGAAAGTCGTGGTTGGGAGGAACACGCCCCCGACCTTAACTCGAGCGGTGTTTTGTTATTGGACTTCTGTGCTCATCATAGATTGTCCATAATGAACACCATGTTCAAATATAAGGGTGTCCATATGTGCTCTTGGCACCAGGACACCCTAGGCTGCAGTTTGATGATCAACTTTGTTGTCGTTTCATCTGATCTGCGGCCGCATGTTTTGGACACTCGGGTGAAGAGCAGGGCGGAGCTGTCAACTGAKCACTACCTGTTGGTGAGTTGGCTCCGTTGGTGGGGGAGGATGCCGGTCAGACCTGGCAGGCCCAAATGTACAGTGAGGGTCTGCTGGGAATGTCTGTCAGAGTCTCCCYTCAGACGGAGCATRAACTCACACCTCTGGGGGAACTTCGAACACMTTCCAGGGGAGGTGGGGAACATTGAGTCCGAGTGGGCCATGTTCCGTGTCTCCATTGTCAAGGCGGCTTACCAGAGCTGTGGCTGTAAGGTTGTTGGTGCCTGTCATGGCGGCAACCCTCGAACCCGCTGGTGGACACCGGCGGTGAGAGATGCTGTCAGGCTGAAGAAGGAGGCCTATTGGGTCTTTTTGGCCTGTGGGACTCCGGAAGCAGCCAATAGGTATTGGCAGTCCAAGCAGACTGCAGCTTGGGTGGTCGCTGAGGCAAAAAAATGGGCATGGGAGATCGAAGAGGCCATGGAAATAGACTTCTGTATGGCTTCGGGGTGATTCTGGTCCACCATCCGGCGTCTAGGGGAGGGGGTGGGTGGGGGGGAGAGGTTCGCCACCAACACTATTTATGGTGGGGATGGTGCACTGCTGACCTCAACTCAGGACGTTGTGGGTCGGTGGCCGGAATACTTCGAAGACCTCCTCAATCCCACAGATACGTATTCCCATGAGGAAGCAGAGCCTGAGGACCCTGGGTCGGACTCTCCAATTTCTGGTGCCGAGGTCACCATGGTGGTTAAAAAGCTCCTTGGTGGCAGGGTGCCGGGGATGGATGAGATTCGCCCGGAGTTCCTTAAGGCTCTGGATGTTGTGGGGTTGCATTGGTTGACACGACTCTACAATATTGTGTGGACATCGGGGGCAGTTCTCCTGGATTGGCAGACTGGTGGTGGTCCCCCTATTTAAAAATGGGGGCCGCAGAGTGTGTTCCAACTATAGGGGGATCACACTTCTTAGTCTCCTTGGTAAGATCTTTTCAGGGGTCCTGAAGAGGAGGGTCCATCAGATAGTCAAATCTTGGATTCAAGAAGAGCAGTGTGGTTTTTCATCCTGGTCATGGAACAGTGGACCAGCTCTACACCATCAGCAGGGTCCTGGAGGGCGCATGGGAGTTTGCCCAACACACATGTGTTTTTGTGTTTTATGGACTTGGAGAAGGGTTCGACCGTGTCCCTCGGGAACTCCTGTGGGAGGTACTCCGGGAGTATGGGGTACCAGGCCCATTGATATGGGCTGTTAGGTCCCTGTATGACCGGTGCCAGAGCTTGGTCCACATTGCCAGTAGTTAGTCGGACTCGTTTCCGTTGAGAGTTGGACTCTCTGGTTCGGGCATCTGGTTAGGATGCCTCCTGGACACCTCTCTGGTGAGGTGTTCRGGGCATGTCCCACRGGGAGGAGGCCCAGAGGAAGACCCAGAACACGCTGGAGGGACTATGTTTCTCGGCTGTCCTGGGAATGCCTACGGATTCCCTCGGACGAGCTGGCCCAAGTGGCTGGAGGGAGGGAAGTCTGGGTCTCTCTGCTTAGGCTGCTGCCCCCGCGACCCGATTCCGGATAAGCGGCAGAAAACGGTCGGACAGACGGTCTCATAAGATACTCTGAAAAATAGACTGCATGTCTATTTTAACTAAGTCATTCATACAGTGTTTAAAGGGATCCCTGATTAGTTGTAACATTAGACTTTATTTGATAGACATCTGTTTTAACTGTAAAATAAA
>NW_013954643.1:24907-26508 GCF_001266775.1 Austrofundulus limnaeus
CTTTACAAGTGTATGTAAACTTTTGACCACAACTGTATATCCACCCTGAAGGTTAATCTCAGACAATATCTGATGATTGGCTCTTTTAAATGAAACCAGAGAGCGTTGACAAAGAGGAGAAGGTAGAAATGACTCAGCCTGTGACTTAAAATATGGATGGAGGACAACAGAGCTGCTTCATGGAATAAAAACCTCAGCTTAGCCTGTTAGCCTTCACGCTAGCAGCAAGATGATGTTGTAGGTCTTTGGTGCTGGTCTGTGGGTTGACTCTGACTGTTATCAACATCCTTCGCTGCTMTTTATTCAAGATTTTTCTTGGTCTGCCACTTCYAGCCTTGACTTGAACTGTGCCTGTGGTCTTTCCATTGTTTTCTGAGTTCCAACAATTACCGTAGTTCGAAATCAATAAAATGACAACAGTGCCCAAATTTATGCACCTGCCTAATTTTGTTTAACCAATTATAGCAAACTTTCTGTAAATCATATAAACTTCATTTCACTTCTCAAATATCACTGTTTGTCCCCTTCATAATATATTTTACTGATTTTTTAAATCTAAACAATCAATGATTTATAAAAGGTAAATCAGGAAAATTAACAAGGCTGCCCAAACATTTGCACCCCACTGTATTTTTCAATAGGAAATCTGATTTAGTGACTGGTTCTTGCCTGGGGTTTTCTAAACACACCATCCAGGATCAGCAAAAGAAATCAGCTCTGAGAGTATAGGAGTTTGGCAAATCAAACCTAAATGTTTTGTTGAACAGTGTTTAACGCTTCAGAAAATTTCAACTTTTTTTAAAGCTTTAGATCTGAATAGGTGACATTCCCTTAAAAACAGAAACACATTTCGATAAAGAGATAAAGCAGGGTCATACGGTTTGGGATGGTGCTGCCATCTTCATGAAGTGAAGACGCTTCCAACTCCTTTAAGATTTCCTGCAGCTGCTACTTCTTCTGCTGAGCAGCTTCATGGCTGGATTTGCCCATTCTTCATTAGGCCACAACCRCTGCACTGATGTCCAAATGGTTTTCACCCACCTACAAACACACAAGATAGTGAATAGATTGTGGGAGTGGGATACTAAAGTTAGAATAAAAACTATCTCTCTGGCACATATGGGTCTTGCAAGCAAATGTTTCTTTGTAAATTTTTTAGTCTAAATGCTGCATTTTATAACTACGGTRAGGGATAGGTTATGAATAAAATAGGTTTTATTCTAATTTTGGATGTCTAAAATATATGAAGAAACACATTATATTGTCATTGAATGGAAATGTTGAGCATGGTATGCTTTAGATGCATACAATGATCGTGATTTTCTGAAAAATAAGTTTTTAAAAATTCATTAAGTAGCACAAAGAAAAAGCTAAATAATAACTTATCTCCACAGTACTGACAAGATGTTCTAGTTTGAATTGTCACCTACTACATGGATTTGATCTTTATAAAAGTTTTATCCCAATTTAATGCATAAAAATTCTAAATTTTCATCAAAAGAAACTTGTAGAATATAGCCAGAATATTGACGCAAAATAAGCAGAATTATTAATCTACAGTACATATTAAAAAAATCCTTGATTTATGCAGTGAAATAATG
>NW_013954644.1:0-256 GCF_001266775.1 Austrofundulus limnaeus
GATTGGCCCTCTCCGCCTGACCGTCAGTCTGAGGGTGATAACCTGAGGAGAAACTTAAAGAAATGTCCAGCATGGCACAAAACTCTTTCCAAAACCCAGAAAACAAACTGGGGACCCCGGTCTGACACGATGTTGCTGGGTATACCATGTTGTCTAAAGATATTGTCCATAAATACCTGAGCCATTTCTTGGGCATTGGGCAGACCGGGGAGAGCAATGAGGTGGACCATCTTAGAGAAAAGGTCCACAACTGTCA
>NW_013954644.1:1536-2311 GCF_001266775.1 Austrofundulus limnaeus
ATGTTTAAGTCGGCAGTGTTGAAGTCCCAAACTGAGCAAGTCAGGAAACAACTGGAGTGTGTTGTGGGGTTGGACAGGTTAGATTATGACTTATGGGGTGATCACGTGGTCCATTTCATTGATAAACAGGAGAAGGACAGACAAACTGAAAAACAAGAGATGGTCTCGCTGGAGGCACAGTTAAATAAAGCTAAGCTTAAGGATCTACGAGATAAGGTGAATCAGATAAAAGAAAAGAGTGTAGTTCAGATGCCTCAAATAATGGAAATGCCCAAAACAGGAAAGCAACAAGAAGTGTTGGTGCAGGGAGAATGGGGGCCAAATAATAATCAGGTTCAATATTATCAAAACCACCAATACTCACCAAGAGGGAGGGGCACAAGATTGGGTCGTAAAGAGAGGGGGTACAAAAAGGGTTACAAATCGGACGCGTGCTTCCTGTGTGGTTTAATGGGTCACTGGGCTAAAGAATGCCCGATAAGGTTTGGGGTACCCATGCAGCAGGGACCTGGTCCAGCATTTCCACCTCAACATTACCTGTCACCACCATTTCCACAAACAGCACCAACAACACAGAATGCTCCACAGTCATGGGGGATAGCACAAAGGGGTGGTTATCAAATGCAATAGGGGTGCCAGGAGCCAGGGATGAGGGCCCACAAGAATCTTGAACCAATGACAAAACTTACAGTCTGTGGTCGAGAGGTGATGTGCCTTGTGGATACTGGGGCAAAATACAGTACGGTTAATGAGCCACTACCGTTATCTGATATTG
>NW_013954644.1:2457-3520 GCF_001266775.1 Austrofundulus limnaeus
ATTTTAGAGTGACCAAGCCAGGAGATTGTTTAAGAAGGGCTAAAATAAATACTACAATTGCCTATTTCAGGTTGGCTAACTGCTGGGCATTGTGCCAGATTTCTTGAGCTGGGGTTAATTGAATATATTAATAATTATGGCTGATAAATTTTTAGAAGAGCTACAAAACTATCAACAGGGCTCATTGGGTGTGATTTTACACCGAACGTTTCAGATTTACCTTGAGGACATAGAGTCGAAAAATGTGAAAATAGAGAAGGATGTATTTATGCAAATGTGTAAGGTTTTGTTAGCTGATGGTGATTTGTGTCAGTTAGACTTGGCAGCACCAACCACAGCTGCAGTGGAGAGGATTGTTTGTAAATTAGAACGTTCATGGCAACAGGGCTTAAAATCAGACGGATCGAAATCAGTTTTACAGACTAAACAAGCTCCAGACAAGGAAAAAATATTTAAATATTGGCGCAGAATGTTCAGAATTATGACTGGAGTTCTGACCTCTAGTAAAGAGAGTGAAGACAAGACCTTGACACTTGACAAAAACGACGCAGATGTTCACAATACACATTGTGATACAAATGACAAGAGCTCTCGTGATGGAGCCTCTGAGACTAAACAGGATCAGATGACTGACACTGAGCAGAAAATAGACAAAGTGGACGACAGCAATCCATATAAGGAAGTGTCAACCATGTTAAAAAATGTTGGAAAACAGATGCCTTTGTGTGAAGACAACCCTGGTGAGGGAGCAAGTAATACATCATCTTACAACACTGGGACAATGATAGTGAAGGATAAGTGGCCACAAGATGCGGCTTATGCAGTCGTTAAAGGCTTGCTTGAATTATGTCCACATGAGGATGAAAAGGGAGTAAAATCTGCAATCAGTACATATGTGAATCCACAAAGGCTCAACAGAAAGGAGGGTAGGCAGGAGGAAGTGTCAGGTAGAGAGGCTTCAGAGGGGTGGGACTGATGGTTCACCGCCACCTAGTGGTGGATTACAGATTGAAGCACAGACATATACTATGAGACCAGATTCAACAATGCAGGGTCATAGAAC
>NW_013954644.1:4314-4889 GCF_001266775.1 Austrofundulus limnaeus
AAATTAGAGGGTGTGAAAAAACAATCAGTGGACTGATAGAAAATGGAGTTTTGGTACCAACTTCATCAAAGTAGAATACGGCCACCTGTCCGGTTCCGAAAGCAAACAAGACTGAATATCGTCTTGTACAGGATTTGAGACCAATAAATAAAGTGGTGGAAGCTACTGGTTATGAAACACCAAATCCTTTTGTGATGTTAAATGCAATAAAACCTGAACATACATGGTTTACCTGCATAGATTTGAGTAATGCATATTTTTCAGTGCCATTACACAGTGAGAGCCAGAGCATTTTTGCATTTACATTCAAATCACAACAATATCAGTTCACAAGACTACCACAAGGGTTTGTAAATTCACCGTCTATTTTTAACCACATTTTGAAACAAAAACTGCAGGAACTGACTCTGCCTCCAACGACTCTGTTATTGATGTATGTGGATGATATTTTAATAGCAGAACAAACGGATGAAAAAATATTAGAGATGACAGAGATTGTTCTAAGACATCTGGTGAGTTGTGGTTTTAAGGTGTCCAGACAGAAGCTCCAGATTGGTCGTAAAAGTGTCACTTTC
>NW_013954644.1:5336-17169 GCF_001266775.1 Austrofundulus limnaeus
GTAAAGTAACTGGAGGAGGAGCCTCCAGTTACCCTCCACGTCGAGAGGAGCCAGTTGAGGTGGCTCGGGCATCTGGTAAGGATGCCTCCTGGACGCCTCCCTGGTGAGGTATTCCGGGCAGGTCCCACCGGGAGGAGGCCCCGAGGAAGACCCAGGACACGCTGGAGGGACTATGTCTCTCGGCTGGCCTGGGAATGCCTTGGAGTTCCCCCGGAAGACCTGGAAGAAGTGGCTGGGGAGAGGGAGGTCTGGGCCTCCCTTCTGAAGCTGCTGCCCCTGCGACCCGACCCCGGATAGGCGGAAAAAAATGGATGGATGGGAGTAAATATTGCTTCTCAGATGACGACACATCAAGACCACATATGTGCAGAGCTGACAGACCAGGAAATGAAAGTACATGACAACGTTTTTCAAGAACCACTAGAGGGGGCTGAGATGACATTGTTTACTGACGGACATTCTCATAAAAGTAGTAACGGTGAGCTAATTGCCTCTTTTGCTGTGGTGTCAGAATGTCAAGGAAAGTTTGTTGTGCTGAGGGCAAAGATCATTAAACAATCAGCATCAGCTCAATTAGCTGAGTTAAAAGCTGTGACTAAGGCATGTAATTTATCAGCAGGAAAAACAGTAAACATTTATACAGACTCAGAATATGTGCATCGCAGTGTTCATGTTGATTTGAGCCAGTGGATGAGGAAAGGCTTTGTTACTGCTTCGGGCAAACCGTTGACTCATTTAAATCAAATTTTGGACTTATATTATGCACTGGGAAAGCCAAGGGCCGTGTCAATATTAAAATGTAAAGCTCATCAAAAAAACTGTGATTTGGTGGCAAAAGGAAACTTTCAGGCAGACAGAGCAGCAAAAGAGTGTGCTGGTTATGAGAGAAACAGACAGATGGTCCAGGTGGACGAAGGAGGTCCTGCTGTGAGTTCTGATAAAAATGTTTTGCAGAAAATATTTGATGTTCAAAATATATTAGAAATGCAAAATAACGCTGCCGTTTCAGAGATACAACTTTGGCAAGAATGAGGAGCCAGGAAAGGTTCTGATGGTCTTTTCAGAAACCATGAGGGTAAGATTGTGGCTCCTGAGATGCTTGTAAATCTACTGTGTCAGGAAGCTCACAGTAGGGGGCATGGTTCCAATGCTAAAATGATTGACATGATCACTCAGGTGTGGTGGCATCCAAACATCAAAGCAATTTCTAAGTATTTTGTTCAGATGTGTGAAATCTGTTCCAGACATAACCCGAAGGGGGTGCTGAAAGTTGGTCTGGGTGCATTTCCAGTGCCTGCTGCTCCGTGGAAAGAGGTGTCTATTGATTTTACTGACATGGGGGCTCAGAATAGGGTGAGACGAAAGAGATTCATGCTTGTGTGTGTTGACATGTTCAGTGGATGGATTGAGGCAGTGCCAACTCGCACAGAGAAAGCGTCAGAGGTGGTTCGGTGGTTAAGTACTGAGGTCATACCGAGATTCGGCATACCTGCGGTCATAAAATCTGATAATGCCAGGCATTTTTCAAATAAGGAACTGCAAAAAGTGGAGCAGATGTTTGGGATCAAGCATCAGTTTGGGGCAGTTTTCCACCCGAAGTCACAGGGAAAGGTGGAACGAGCAAACAGAACACTGAAGGAAAGTTTAGCAAAGGTGTGTGCAGACATAAAGTTAAACTGGGTGTACGCTTTGCCTGTTGTTTTATTTAACATCAGGAGCAGTCCAGGGGGAGAACTGAATGTGAGTCCACATGAGCTAACAGGTAGAAAAATGCTGTGTCAGCTGACAACTATGCCTTCAGAATGTAATAATGTACAAATGTGGCATGATGTGATGTCAGAATACATGATGAGGTTAAGAAATCCTGAGTCTGTCTCAACAGGTGGTGGGTGCATCAACGAAAGACGACACAGGTCATTGTGAAATCGTCAACCCAGGGGATTGGGTCCTAAGAAAAGTGGCTCGGTTTGACTGCCGACAACCAAGATTGCAAGGACCATTTGAGGTTGCTGAGACAACATCTCATTGTGTGAAGGTGTGGCTGTCTGAGACAAAATTGAGTAATTGGATTCATAAAACACATTGTTGCAAGTCTGTTGCTTTTTCAGAAAAAAACAAGAGAAGCATTGAAAAACAGCTGAGTGAACTAAATGCTCCTTTTRAAAAGAGAAATAAATCTGCTGATTCTGACTCTGAATCTGAGAGTCGACCTGCATATAATTTAAGGAGTAAGAAAGATTGTTAAAAAAAACCAAAAGGAAGCCATCACATGAGACTGATAATGGCTTCCAGTGGGAAATGTTGGTTTTTATTTTATGTATTTATTTTTTATTGTGACTTAATATGTCGGATGCAAAAAAAAAAAAAAGATGCTGATGATAATGACATACAAACTGACTTCACWAACCTGACTGGCCTAATCCTCACTGACAAATGGTACTGGTACTGAACTTATAGAGCACTTTTCAAGTCCCTCCGGACCCCCAAAGCGCTTTACACTAACAGACATTCACCCATTCACACTCACATTCACACACTGATGATGGCAAACTACACTGTAGCCACAGCTGCCCTGGGGCACACTGACAGAGGTGGGGCTGCCATGCATCAGCGCCACCGGACCCTCTGACCACCATCAGTAGGCAAGGTGGGTGAAGTGTCTTGCCCAAGGACACATTGACTGAGATGGCTGGACGGGGGATCGAACCAGTAACCTTCTGGTTCCAGGACGACTCCCCTAACCACTCCGCCACAGCCGCCACAACATGACAGATCTCCCATCTTATGATGATTTTATGTTTAAACCCCTACATAATGTCTCAACAAAGCAACTGTTGGAATTTCTGAAAGGCAGAGGGAAACGAGCAGACATTCATTTAGAGGCTTATAAATTTACTTTTGTGGAGGGGCAAACTGTTTCTATTTTCTTTGATCTGTGCTCTGTCATTGACTGTGGATAGAAAAGGGGGTTCAGCAATCAGCAAGAGTRTATGTCTGTACAACTGAAATAATGCCTCATTTGAATGAAGACTTTGGGTGTGGTTATCAGTTAGGAGGTTGGGGAAAGATTCCTTTTCAGGACTGACTGGAAATTAGGAGAGACCAACTTAAAGGGGGCCTGTGTGTTAATGATTCCATTTGTAACCCCATGTTTCTGACTTTGAGAAATCCACAGGTGTCAGACATTGGATTTCTGCTGATGGGGCTTGCTGTGAGAGGACGTGATCCTGTGGATAAAATCTATATTCATGTTGTGCAACTTAGCGACTTGGAGCTAACAGTTGATGTGGGATCTAGTAAAGACCTTGTTGTAGATACTGGAGTTACAGAAACAAATTATTGGTTGACGTTTGTCAGAAATGCTGCCAATCAAGCAAAAGTGTCAAATTGTGTGGTTTGTGCAGACGCACGACCAGCATTGTTAACAGTTCCATCACCCCTGAGTAATGTATCAACGTTTTTCTGTATGTTTCAATTACATATTAATGACAACCCATCAGTGCAGTGTAAATGTTTAGAACATTTATTTCCTATGTCATCAAAAACAGATGTTTCTCCTGTCTTCAAGCCGGTGAAGGGCAGTTACACTTGTTTGTCCAGGAGGGGGCAGCAGAGAAGCGTGGATGTTGGACAGCTGAATATGACATGGTGCAAAAAGGTGATAGATGTATCCTTGTGGGAGAATGCAACAATGTTAAATGTGTCTAGGGCAGATGTATTTTGGTATTGTGGCAATAACCGTTTGTTAAAAGTGTTACCAGCAGGTTGGAGTGGGCTGTGTGTGGAAGTGTCCCTCATCACGCCGGTCAGGTTTGTAAATATCACAATAGATGAACTACAGGACCATCGAACTCTCTTGGATAAGCAGGGTGTTAAATTGAACAGGGTTAAACGTGAGTTTGATATTTATGCAAATAGCCCAGTGTACATTGATGCAACTGGAGTGCCAAGAGGTGTTCCTACTGAGTTTAAATTGAGTGATCAGGTGGCAGCTGGTTTTGAAAGCATATTACCATGGATTACGGTTAATAAAAACGTTGATCGTCTTAATTTTATACATTTTTCTTTGCAGAGGCGTAATAATCTAACGAGGGATGCTTTTCAGTGTGCACACAAGCAATTAGCAGCAACATTTTTAATGGTGTATCAGAATCGCATTGCATTAGACTATTTATTGGCAGCAAAAGGCAGAGTCTGTTCATTCTTTGGGTCATCCTGTTGTACATTTATTCCTGGAAACACTGACACTGATGGGTCATTTACAAAGGCTGTTAAAGGCCTAAGGACATTGTCTGTGGAGATGCATGAGGTGTCAAAATCAGCCACGCAAACTGAGGGATGGTTTATTAAAGCTTTTGGAGGTTGGAAGAAGGTGATGTCGACTGTGGTAATGCAATTAATCATGGTGGTGGTAATACTGGGTTTTTGCTGTTTTTGTGGCATTCCTGTGGCGAGAGTGTTATGTGTAAGGGCCATCTCCCAGACTGTCCAAAATACCTTCAATCAACATCGAAATATTGAATATCAAATGGTACAGACATCGGACACCACCCCAATGCCTCAGCTTGCATACTCCTACGGTGAAGATTATTAATGTGTGAAATCTCCACGAGGGCCCAGAAAATGATGATTCTAGCTGACATTTTTAGATATAGAAAGTTAAGACTGAAATAGTTACACTCATGTAGTCGGACATGAACTTCATAGATTAATGTGTTGATTTTAAATGTCTTTGATAAAATGTTGTCTGATTTCCATTTATTTTTCATGATTAATTCTTTTTAGAGAAGTCACACTAAGCAGGTATGTTTTGTTATGGTGTAAAAGTTTAAGTGAGCTGGGTTTTTTATATTTTCATGTTGTAATAAGCTGAAATGTTATTAACCAGGTCAGTTTGACGCAGAGGAGGAGATGGGRCAGTGCTGAGGACTATTCTCCGGCGGTGGACTATGTGCTTGAACCTCTAGCCCCGATTATCATAATAACAGCTGACCTGGTTGATATTTTCATATTTTGATTTATGTTTCTAAGTTGATTGGGGTGGAATAAATGAATAATATTACTGTATTTCAGGGTTGGGATGTTGGAAATTTTCCACGTTGTGCTGTATCGCTTAGAGTAATTTGCATACACATTTGTGCCTTAATGCGAACATATAGATTATAAATTTCTTATTTTATTTCACATGTTTGGTCATGTGAAAGGGGGGATTGAAAAAATTTATAATTATTAAAGATTAGTAATGATTTCAGAAACAACACCAGTGTATTAGGGGTTTCTTTTATAACATTGTTATAATGTTTGATCTATTATGTGTTAATACATGTCCGAATTATTAACAACACATAATTAAAAGCTGTATTAACATAAGTGTGAGGTCTTTTGTCTGAATGCCTGTGATTCAGCCGTRGGCCAGCAGAGAGCGAACTCAGGCATTGAAGAATCCTGTTCTGTATTTAAACGGGGACTTCCTGTTTTTTCATTCAGTGTGGTTTGGCTAGTTAGTCCGGTGACAAATAAACCTCACTCAGATCCAGAATTCTGTGTTGTATGACATTTATTTCCTATCGCAGATCAGTTTATTTAACATTTGTGTTTTCATCTGATTGTCAGCCGATATTAAAACACGTATTTCTTGCACGTGGATGCTGCAACGCAATGGAAGATGTGCAGTATTTTAATGATCTGAACACACCCACAAATATGCTGGATGTCATTTAAAAACTTCCCTATAAACTTCAAGACCGCTGGAGGATTTATGCATGTGACTTGCAGGAAAAGAATAATAGAAGAGCAACATTTACAGATATTGCAAATTTTGTGGGAAAACAAGTGAAAATTTTGACAGATCCTGTGTTTGGGAACATTCAGGACACTGTACCATCAATTAAGCAGAATAAATCCAAACCTCACCCACGCTCCAGCATCCAGAGCACCAGCTTTGCTACCACTGTGGATTGTATGAAGAGAACAGCCCAGCCTGAGAACAGAGCCAAGAACACTAAATCATATGCTAAGAAGATATGTCCCTATTGTACTGGAGGACACACATTAGATGTGTGCGCACGGTTGGACAAAATGCCACACAAGGAAAAATTGACTTCCTAAAGTAAAATGGTGTTTGTTTTCGCTGCCTTTGTATAGGACACATCAGCAGAAATTGCCATAGGAAGATTTACTGTTCCAAGTGTGGTCAAAAACATGCAACTGTGCTCCATAAGGATGGTGCAGCACATGTGAAACAGGCTGAGAGAAGTGTCCAGGTGTCCACTGATGACATGTTGGTTTCTAGTGGGCTTACAGGGGCTGGTGAGATGGATTGAAAGCTACCTTTTGTGCCAGTCCAAGTTAAGGCAAAGAAGAGAAATAAACTAATCTAAACTTATGCCTTTTTAGACCAAGGAAGCACTGCAGTATTCTGCACGGAGAGCTTGATGCAGAAGCTAAACATGTCTGTGAAAAGAACCAATATTCTGCTTAAAACCATGGGGCAGGAGAAGATGGTTAAAAGTTGGATTGTTCCAGAGTTGGAGGTGGCAGCACTTGAGGATGATGTCTTCATAACTTTGCCAAGGGCCAATACTCAGTTGTCCATGCCAGTGAATCAGACAAACATACCAACTCACAAGRATCTAACCAAGTGGCCATATTTGAAACACCTGTTCTCACCTGAGATTGAGGCTGGAATTGACTTGCTGATTAGAACAAATGTCCCAAGAGCCATGGAACCGCTGGATGTCATCCGCAGTGAAAATAATGGTAAATGGTAAATGGTACTGAACTTATAGAGCGCTTTTCAAGTCCCTCCGGATCCCAAAGTGCTTTACACTAACAGACATTCACCCATTCACACTCACATTCACACACTGATGATGGTAAACTACACTGTAGCCACAGCTGCCCTGGGGCACACTGACAGAAGTGAGGTTGCCATGCACCGGCGCCACCAGACCCTCTGACCACCAYCAGTAGGCAAGGTGGGTGAAGTGTCTTGCCCAAGGACACAATGACAGAGACGGCTGGACGGGGGATCGAACCAGCGATCTTCCGGTTCCAGGACGACTCCCCTAACCACTCCACCACAACCGCCCCAATAATAATGGACCCTATGCTATAAGAACGGTGTTAGGCTAGACAGTAAATGGACCACTGACAGGAAACAGTGAAGAGGCTGATTACAGTGAGCAGCAAGTAACTGTAAACCGTGTCCATTGTAAACTTGGGTGATTTGTGGGAACAGCAATTTAAGATGGATTTTCCAGAATCTGCAGTGGAAGAGCAAGTGGGTCTGTCTAGAGAAGATCTGAGGTTCATGGACTTGGTCACAAGATCAGCCAAGCATATAAATGGTCATTACCAGATCGCCTTGCCATTAAAGAACCCAAATTTCATCATGCCAAATAACAAAAAGGTGGTGGAACAGCGCCGACAGCACCTGAAGAAGAGGCTCCGTGGGATCTTGTGTTTCAAATGGAGACATTCATGAAGGATTTGCTGATTAAAGGCTATGCTGAAAGATTTCCTGATGCGGAACTGGACCGGAGTGATGGCAAGGTTTGGTACATACCGCATCATGGTGTCCATCATCCAACAAAGAGAAAACTCAGAGTTGTGTTTGATTGTGGTGCTAGTTATAAAGGACATGAGACTGAAGGACTGTGTGTTTAACCAGGTGGTCAGCAGCACAGGAGCACCACAGGGAACTGTACTCGCACCATTCCTGTTCACAATGTGCACTTCAGACTTCTAGCACAAGTCAGACTGCTGTCATCTACAGAAATACTCAGATGACTCTGCAGTTGTTGTGTGTATCAGAGATGGACAGGAAGCTGAGTACAGAGAGCTGGTGGACTGCTTTGTGGCATGGTGTGGGAACAATGGACCTCATGCAAGAACCGTTCGTACGCACAGATTTGTCCTTAAGTTGTGCGTACGAGTGATTTATGAGAATTTGTGGCATTCACCAATGTTTTCGTATTCAAAGATTTTTTTCAGATACGAACAAAATTAACGTGTGGTCCAGACCTGTCGTATATATTACGAGCAGTCAGTCTGCTGTTATCCAGATGGATTTTCCTCCCTAATAACTTTATATTTCGTTAGTTTGAAGATATTTTGAGCTGAAAATAAATCACACTACATAATTATGTTAACAATAGGCTATTCTGCTTGAATTAGTGTTATAATTTTAATTGTAATAATTTAGACTATTAATATAAATTGTCCGTCCGGTCGGCTTATCCGGGATCGGGTCGTGGGGGCAGCAGCAGCAGAGAGACCCCGTTCTCCCCAGCGACATCCTCCAGCTCGTCCTGGGGGACTCCGAGATGTTCCCAGGCCAGAGGGGATACATAATCCCTCCAGCGACTCCTGGATTTTCTCCAAAGTGCTAGACATATTTTGAAAACATTTTAAAATGCTTATTTCAGAACCGCAACTGAGACCACCTGCGACCACGTGGGGGACGGTGCGCAGCGCTGCCGCTTCTGAATAAATGAAAATGATTTAACACAATTTTTTATACTTTGAGCAGCTCTTTTTATTCCACTTCTGACTTGCTAAAAATGACAGATTTTCTTTTCTGGATCTCTGACAGCAGGACTTCAATCTCTGAACTCGTAAAGTTCCTCTTTTTAATTATCGCTGTCATTTTTCATGAATGGGCACTTCCTTGTATCTGAGGCAGGAAACAGCCTTATATGGTGTTTTTAGGTTGGTAATTATGCTAATCTCCTCTCGCGTGCATGAGCAGATACGAACAGGTGGAATTTACGCAGCTCATTTACACACTTTTCCTGAAGATAGAAGAGTTTGTTGAATCTGACGTGGCATGTTCGTACGAACCCTTCATACGAACAAAAGTAAGAGAAATTTAGGAAAAGAATACGAACATGTTCTTGCATGAGGCCTATTCATCTCATCTTGAATGTCAACTAAACAAAGGAGATGATTGTAGATTTCAGGAGAAATAGTATTAGATCAAACCCTGTTTCCATCATGGGAGAAGAAGTGGAGGTGGTTGAGGAATATACTGTAAATACCTCGGTGTTCATCTGGACAACAGACTGGACTGGAGACTCAACAGTGAAGCAGTCTACAAGAAAGGACAGTGCAGACTGTACTTCTTAAGGAAGCTAAGATCCTTCAATGCCTGCAGCAAGATGCTGCAGATCTTCTACAAGTCTGTTGTTGAGAGCGTCATCTCTTCTGCCATCATCTGTTGGGGCAGCAGCATCAGAGCCAGGGACCTAAAAAGGCTAAACAACCTGATAAAGAAGGCTGGTTCTGTTCTGGGGATGACTGTGGAATCTCTGGAGATGATGGTGCAAAGAAGGGTTTTACATAAAATCAAGAATATTGTGGACAACCCTGACCATCCTCTTCATCAGACTGTCATAGAAAGGAAAAGTGTCTTCAGTCGAAGGCTTCTTCAATTTCGCTGTAATACAGACCGCTACAGAAGATCTTTCCTGCCCACAGCCATCAGCATCTACAATAATTCTTTAGTTAAATGAGTTACAACAACACCTAATTTCCATCAATAAAGTATTTTTGAATTGAAATGAATTGAATTTTAGCAAGCAATTTGCCACTGTTAGCTTGGAATTAGCATTGTGCTAACGTTGGCTTTAGTAGCATTTTGATACTTTTTGCTTTTAGCTAACTGTTTGCGTTTAGCTAACTACTATTAACTTCTAGTTGGCTTTTTGACATTTTAGCTTCTCTTAAGCCATTTGTTGCTTAAACTACTTTTGATTTTTATGTTTTGCTGCTTTTAGCCAGTATTTTGTTACTTTTAGCATTTAGCAAGCATTTTGACACTGTTAGTTTTGAACTAGCATTGTGCTAACGTTAGCTTTGAAGTAGCATTTTGGTACTTTTTGCTTTTAGCTAGCTTTTGACTACTTTTAATTTCTAGTTGGCTTTTTGACAATTTTGCTACTGCAATTTGCTGCTTCAAATACCTTTGGGTTTTATCAATTTGCATTTAGCAATTTTGCAACTGTTAGCTTTGAAGTAGCATTTTGGTACTTTTTGCTTATACCAAGCTTTTTCTTTTAAATTCTAGTTTTAGCTATTTTAAGCC
The DNA here is from genome assembly GCF_001266775.1 of Austrofundulus limnaeus. NCBI lineage: Eukaryota > Metazoa > Chordata > Actinopteri > Cyprinodontiformes > Rivulidae > Austrofundulus > Austrofundulus limnaeus. The sequence continues at coordinate 15,424 of NW_013954644.1, forward strand.
ATTTGTTGCTTCAACTACTTTTGGGTTTTAGATCATTTGTTGCTGATTTTAGCTACTATTTTCTTACTTTTAGCATTAGCAAACTTTTTGCCACTGTTAGCTTGAAATTAGCATTTTTCTACATTTTTGCTTTGAGCTAGCAGTTTGAAAGTTTGCAGAGAGCTACTTTGCTGAAAACATCTCAACTCAACAAACTTTATAAAATAAACAGACTGCATCCCACCCTACATCCACCTACACCCTCCAAGTCTTCTCCAGTGCCTCGTTTCTTTTTGAGACCATGGAAGGTCTATCCTCTGTTAGTGGACCATCTCTACATTCCTAATGGATATGCTGTCCTCTGACAACTTTGTCTTCATGAGGACTTTTCAAAGCTGTGGGACGGAAAGACCGTCTTCCTGTGCAGAAAATTCTGCTAAAGGCCAGAAAGATATCGACAAGCAGAGGGACGCAGGGACAACGATGGAGGACTTTGTCAAAATAATTAGCTGTTCCTCCACTATCAGGTTCTCAGAAAAGGAGTTAGCGTGAGCAGAACCAGTAACAGACAGAGACAGGAAACTCAGGTAAAWGGTATTATTTACAGCTGGTGCAGGACGGGTCAGGACCTGGAAGAGGAGGGGTTTCACAGGTTAGTATCCAGAAGATGATTGATAAGAAATAGTTTTCTTTCTTACAGGTTGGTGCAGAGGACTCGGTGCAGAGGAGAGGATCCAAGGTTCCAGGTGCATGTACACAGGTGAGCATCTCACAGGTGAGTTTGTTTTCAGGCTCAGTGGAGGCAGACAGGCTGCGCACAGATTGGATTGAGGGAGCGGCTCTCAACAGGAAAATCCTCAGGCAAGTACCAAGTTGGTTCTTGGGGATCATGGGAGGGTAATATTCTGGAAACAGGTAAATAAACATTSACAGGATTAGCAAGACTCTGGTGAACTGATAAGCTATAAGGTCGAGATGCTTTACCCAAGTGTTGGAAAAATATGCGTTTTTCAAAATGGTATGTCCCAGTAAACAGAAATCAGCTGGATTTCTTCTTTAAAACTTTATTTTCAGTCTTCTGACACCAATCAGGTTCACAGAACAGCACTCAGCCCACAGGCCTCAGTCAAACCTTGGGCTCATATCAAGAAAACCCAAACAATGCAGAGCTGCTCTGCTCAGAAGCAGAGATTCTAACACAGGGGTTCTTAACCTTTTTGACCTCGGGGCCCAATTTGTTGAACATAAAGTAGCACGAGGCCCAGTCAGACATTACCAAAATGATAATTATTCTATATCTTGGTTTAATTTTTATTATATTTACATCAAAACTAAACTATCCTAACTAACATAAGCTGTGTCTGTGATCGGAAGGTTGCCGGTTCAACTTCCCAAACCAACCTGCCCCACCTTGGGCCCCTGAGCAAGGCCCTTAACCCCTCATCTGCTCCCCGGGTGCCGCAGTTGGYAGCCCACTGCTCCACATGTGTGTTCGATGGGTTAAATGCAGAGACTCAATTTCCTCTCTGCAGAACGATAAAGGTTTATAAAATCTAAAACGTAAAAATAAATAAACTAAATTAAATACACTTACAGTTTAAAAGTAAAACTCCTGTCAACTAATCACAAGACATGATTATGACAAACATTTTTATATTGTAACCTGCCTATAACAATTATTTGAACAAATACAACGGTCAGTCAAAAGACCACTCGGGCTTATCAGCACAAAAATATCTAATTTTTAATGTAAACAATTACAAAAAT
>NW_013954644.1:17303-19822 GCF_001266775.1 Austrofundulus limnaeus
TTTTGAACTTTTGCAACCAGATGTAAAGCTGCTCTTCAAATTAGTGACAAAAAATAACAGTAACAGCAATTTTTTGACAAGTTTAAAATTTATTTAAGATACATTCAAAATATTTAAAAAGAACTACAAAAATTAATTTAGAGTGCAAACTAAAATATAGTTCTGCAACTGTACTTGATAATGTTTTGAACTTTTAAAATATTGCATGGTAAAAACAGAAGCTGCCCTTCATATTAGTGACAAACTTTGATGTTTTGTGACGAGTTACATTCATTTTTGCCTTCTATTTTTCATTTAAAATACGTTTCCATTCTTGGCAGGTAGCTAAGGTTCTTTTTCTACATATTAAAAAAGTTGTTAAACAACTGAGTGGCGCACTACCGCTACTAGTGGTGAGAAAGTGTATAGCACCTTATTCAAAATCAATGCAGTCCCGCGGCCCACCGCGGCCCAAAGTTAAAAATTGTTGTTATTTTGAGGCCCTCAAGGCGGCGCTCGTGGCCCACAATTAGGCCGAGGCCCATGGGTTTAGAATCTCTGCTCTAACACACTGTGACAACTCCTTTCCACTACAATAATGAATAGAGTTTATAATGTATATCTCTTCATGGTTACACCCCAGGAGGGGTTACCTTTTATGTCAGACGTCAGAACGTACTCAGTTTTGTTTATGCTAAAAGAAAGAACACATGATAAGACACACACCAACTCTTTGTCTGTTTTTGTGAAGATTATGGCTGTTGCTGTGCTTAATTAGGTTGTTTGTAGTATCAAGTGACTGTGGGCGGAGACTTGATGGACTCAACTGGACGCAGTTCAGCTGATGAGGTGTGCCTCTATTTAAGCTGGCTGCAGAGATCCATCCGACGCTGGAACATTCAGTTACCTTTGGTACTGTCTCTACAGCAGGGCTATTCAACTGGCGGCCCGCGGGCCACATTCACCCCGCTAGTGACCAAAATGCGGCCTGCATATTGGTTCATTCATCCCAATATGCCATGGTCACATGTGGCTTTGGATTTTGTTACAGGGTTGCCTCCATCAGAAGGTAATATGGTCATACTCACCATCGTGGACCGTTTTTCTAAATCTGCCCATTTTGTGCCATTACCCAAACTTCCCACAGCTTTTGAAGCTGCTCAACTCATGGTTTCCAGTGTGTTTCGCCTACATGGAATTCCTGCTGACATTGTCTCAGATCAGGACCCTCAATTCACTTCTCAGGAATGGAAATCTTTTTGTCATACACTCGGCGCCTCTGTTAGTTTCACATCTGGCTATCACCCTCAGTCCAATGGACAAACTGAAAGATGCAACCAGGAATTAGAATCTGCTCTTCGTTGTGTAATCAATAACAATCCTTCATCCTGGTCCAAACATTTACATTGGATAGAATATGCTCATAACACGCATGTTTCTGCAACCACAGACATCTCACCATTTGAAGCATCTCTGGGTTACTTGCCTCCCCTGTTCCCCAGTCAGGAGTCGGAAATCCCTATCCCCTCCGTACAACACCATGTCTGACGATGTCGAAGACTATGGAGACAGACTAAGGAGACTCTTCTCATAGCCAAAGAACAAAACAAGAGACTGGCTGATAAACATCGTACCCCAGCTCCCCAGTTTTCCATTGGACAAAAGGTATGGCTCTCCACCCGTGACATCTCTCTAAAGAATACCTCTAGAAAACTAGCCCCCAGGTTCATCGGTCCATATCAGAGTCATTAATCCCTCTGCAGTTAGAYTTCAGCTCCCCTCTTCCTTACGCATTCACCCTACCTTTCATGTTGTGTCGCAAATCAAATCTTTTGTTGAAAGTCCTTTGAACCCACCAACCAACCTTCCCCCTCCCCCCTGGCTTATTGCCAATCACTCAGCCTACACCGTCTGATGCATACTGGATGTTTGTCGTAGAGGACGGAGTCACCAGTTTTTGGTCGACTGGGAGGGGTACGGGCCAGAGGAGAGAAGCTGGATCCCTAGGTCCTTTATTTTAGACCCCACACTCATTAGAAGTTTTTTTCGAGACCATCCCGAGAAACACCTTAGATCGCCTGGAGACGATACGTGAAGGGAGGATACTGTGAAGATTATGGCTGTTGCTGTGCTTAATTAGTTTGTTTGCAGTATCAAGTGACTATGGGCGGAGACTTGATGGACTCAATTCAATTCAATTCAATTCAAAAATACTTTATTGATCCCAGAGGGAAATTAGGTAACTCACCTGGACACAGTTCAACTGATGAAGTGTGCCTCTATTTAAGCTGGCTGTAGAGATCCATCTGACGCTGGAACATTCAGTTACCTTTGGTACTGTCTCTACAGCCTGCATATACTTACCTTGAGTTCCTATGCTTAAAGTGTTTTTTGCTGTTTCCCTGTGTGCAGATTCTTCAAGCCTCAGAGTTTTTGCAGTCCAGAACCTCTCTGACAGATTTTCAGATATAATCCTCGCTGTAAGCTGTAGGGATGAGTTATTTATGCAAATAACTACCTTACATCTTCTCATAACAAAG
>NW_013954644.1:20822-23728 GCF_001266775.1 Austrofundulus limnaeus
CCTACATAATGGTGGCCCGTACGGGGAGTTCAAAAACACTTGAGAGACACCTGGGTCTCTTAGGTGGACATGAAGGCGGCTTGCCTCTTGTCCTGGACTTCAGGCCACCCTATTTAGCTGATGGGTGAAGCCTGAGGCCCAGCTGTTCCTCCGGAGAGAACCAGCTCCGTCCTGCTGCGTTTGCGTCAGGATGAAGACTTTCTGCCTCTCTCAAGGCGTCCGTCTGTTAGTAAGTCAGAGTTGACAGATAAGGAAAGGAAAAGAAGATAAAAGTGTTGCCAGTGAAGCCGTGAAGGTCATTTGCTCTGCTCCTTACACAGTTTATAATATCTTCTCTGCTCCTTTTTGCTGGGCTGTAAAAGAAACCACTGTAAACATATATCATGATTAATTAACACTCTGTTTAAATAATCAGTCTGAACTTGTGTCAGATAAATGTAAGATTGTCTTAAGAAAACTCAAAATTATGTTACAGATGTTTCAGTAAAATAAAAACAGTGATTTATAAAAACACAATGAAAATGAAAAACATGGTGATGGTTTTCTGTGCTTCATTAGTCTATTTCAGGCACGATAAAAGAATAGAAGTGATTCTATATTCTTTGTGACAGTCATYATTATGATTAACAAATGCTTTAAACATCCTTAGTTAAACAACCAATGAATCATGAACAGACTAGATCGTTTCTGTTTAATATCTGATTAGAGAGAACGGAAGTCCTCGTGTTGGTTGAAATGACCCATCATGGCCTGAAATAAGAGTTCAGCAGTTCCTGCCAGTTTGTGTGCTCTCAGGCCTGTGCGAGACCTGCTTTCAGGCAGTAAGTCCTGTTTCTTCACTCGAGGTGACCCCTACAAAGCTCTCATCATTGGAACCACTCCCGTAGGTCCTCCACCTGTCACTCTCTCCAACACACTCCCCCTGCAAAACAGCAAGCCAGAACATCTGTGGAAGCAAACCTCATCTTGTTGTCTACACCCTCCCTTCCATGCCAAGCCTCCTCCTTGGAAACTGTAAGAACAAACTAACCACAACATCACCAATTCTTTCATCGAGACAAAATATTAAACCATCCATTCTGCTACAACTAACCCCTGGGATCATCACTGTAAATAAAATCACTTACCTTTTAATTTTTTTGTGTTTGCCTGAGTTTATTATCTGCTGAGACTGAAACTGGGTTCTTACTGAAACAAATCTTAATAGTTTTAACCTTACAGACTGAATGTCCTGATGCATCTCAGTAATCYAGGTAAAAAATCAAAAGGAAAAAATATTGTATAGGTCCTCTGGACGGGTTCTTCTTTAATGAAACGTTTCGTCTCTCTTCCAAGAGACTTCTTCAGTCTGAGAGTTTCAGGCANGGACGGGTTCTTCTTTAATGAAACGTTTCGTCTCTCTTCCAAGAGACTTCTTCAGTCTGAGAGTTTCAGGCAAAATTCAGGCTTTTAAGTCCTGCCTACAGGTGACTGATTCTCACATCACATGACTATGGTTCACAGGTGACTGATACTCACATCACAGACTTACAGACTGAAATGATCAGAAAGTATAAAACACAAAACTGAATCTAATATTCAATTAATCAGTTACAAAATCTCTTCAACCCCCTCTTGACGTATATAAAATATGTCAAAACTATAAGAATTTTTATGAAAACTTTATAAAGAGAAGTTATAACATCTGTTGTCACATCAGGATATTTCTAAACATTTCTCAACCCCAGACATTAATTTTTTTAATCCTCCCAGACATAACAATATTCATAATCAGGGTTAAGACTCATAATGCTTTCTTTCCACTCTTGTTTCTTCTTCTTTGTCCTTTTATTTTTATTCCTAATCCATAGGTTCTGTAGCTTTGTGCGATAATCTGAACGCTCCTTTTCTCATGTCACAGGGTCTTCACGCTGGGGTAACACATTTTCTGGTTCCTCTGTTTGTGATGCTGATGAATCCAGATGTTTTTCCAGTTCAGCAGCTTGAAGTAGCTCCCCTCTCTGTGGTTCTGGTTCTGGTTCAGTCTCATTGTCAACCACTGTCACGTTTTTCATTGGTGTCTCAGTTTGCTGCTGTTGTCCTTCAGCCTCAGACGTCAGCCGATAACTCTGCTGTTTTTTTTCCAACCAGAACTTGGTTCAGGAAATACTTCATGTTTGAAGCTAAAAGCTCCGATCCAAGTCTATTCAGAGTCATTCCATCAGACTTGAACATATGTCRTCTCTCCCAGAAGAGATCAATGTTATCCACATATCTCACAGAGTGGTCAGCACAGGACTTTTCCAAAAAACCATTAAGAGAAAGCAGTCTACTGAGCCTCTTGGCCCTTCCTCGAACTGTAGGAACGCGTCCACTGAGGAACACATCCATGTTGAGATTCTTAACTGCATTTAGCAACTGAATGAAACCCTTCTTCAAGATTTCTGACTGTCGGTTCATGACTTCATCACTTCCTATATGAATGATGAGCCTCTTCAGAGCTGTATACTCTGCTGTAATTTCCAGAATCTTCTCTGTGAGGTCAGACATTTTATAAGCAAAACTCAGAACTGCTCAGTAGCAGAGACTCTAACACACTGTGACAACTCCTGTCCACTGTAATAATGAATAGAGCTTATAATGTATATCTCTTCTTGGTTACACCCCAGGAGGTGTTACCTTTTACGTTGTAGAGGTAACCCTGGTGAAAAAAAAAACTTTTCTGTTGTTTTTTTTGTCTTTGATTTTATTTTTTACACTTATAAGAAGAAAATCATTTTAAAGTGTTTTTATTTTCTTTAAGTGAATACAACAATATATATATGTTATTTCATTTAATCTTTCAATAGAGGTTATGATCAATATATCATTACTCAAAGTTATTGAATTAATCTTGGCATCTCTCTTTGTTCCAAAGTATAACACTG
>NW_013954644.1:24728-25959 GCF_001266775.1 Austrofundulus limnaeus
CAGGTCACAAGTTTTCATTTTTCACTTCATGATCAGAGGGGTATTTCATTATTTCCTGATTTCATTTTGCAAGGTCTTGAGGGACATGACTTTATGAGGTTAAGCTGGTATTAATCTCATGGAGCAGAGTCTTACAAAGTTAAGACGTCAGAACGTACTCAGTTTTGTTATCTATGTGCTCTCTTTAACAAAAACAAAAGTTAGTTAAGTTCTGCATCTGACATAAAAGGTAACACCTCCAGGGGTGCAACCAGGAAGAGACGTACATTGTCAATTCACTCTTATGGAGGGAAGAAGAAAAGTTTTAAACAGTTTTTGAGTTGTGCAGAGATCCTCTTCTTAGAGCAGCCTGCTATCATACTGTAGAAATCAGAGATGCTGTGCTCACCGGAGTCCCACTTCATCTGTATCCAAAGTCTTGATTGTCCTTATCGTGTCCTGAGAAACAACAAAACCTATTTGACCTTGGCCTGGCCCTTGCCTTCCTATGCAGTTCTGCTCTATTCTAGTTTCCCTTCACCGCTCCGTCTGGCATTTCTACCATAGACGATTTCGCCGGCAGATTTTTAGCCGGGCCAATCAGAGAACACGTCGATTTTCTGTGCAGTGTCTGCATGCAGTTTATTTTACCTGGGCCAATCAGCAAACAAAAGGCAGAGTTTTGAACGACGTCGATTTTCTGTGCAGTGTCTGCTAGTTAGTTAACTATGGCAGTGGAGGAAGTGAATGAAGCCAGTCGGTGTTGATAAGGCTTCCAAATTAAATAAAAATTTTCTGACAAAGCAGCAGCTCTCATTTAGTCGTCTCATTCAGCTCGGTACTTTTTATCAGGTTTTAACAAGGTCAACGTGAGCAAATACCAGAAACACAGGAGGCGAGAACTTGAATAATAAATAATTATTTGTTTATTTACACAGGAAGTGAGCGGGGAACGGGACCTGGAAGCAGAGGATTTGAAGAGGTAAGTAACAGGTTTCTAGGAGGTGAATATTCAACAAATTATATTTATGCTTACTAGTGAGGGCTTGGGGTTAAACATAGAGGAGGAGGTCCAGAGTCCAAAAATCCAAAGGTGATATTTACAAGAGTGTGTTGTATTTACAGGTGAGGCGAGGAGGCAACGCATGAAGCAGGTGAGAGGCTCGGCAGGCAGGCAGACTTGACCAGGATCCAAAAACAGTTCCAAGGCGATTTCTTTAAACTAAAGTGGTTTGATGCTTCAGCGATGAGT
>NW_013954645.1:0-6848 GCF_001266775.1 Austrofundulus limnaeus
TTAAAGGAGCTTCAACATGCTGTTTCTTCAGCAGTGGAGTCTTGTGTGGTGAGCGTGCATACAATTATCAGATGCTTGTTGATGGATACTGAATAACACTGAGTAACTTGTAAATGTTTTAACTGACACTGATAGCTGTCAGCTTTATAGGTGTATTCTTCACGATGTGACTATTTTCATCATGTGTGCTTTGGTTTCACACACGTTCAGCTCGGCTGCTTTAAGTTGCTGTTTTTGAAATCATTAGTTTCTCCTGACGTGCTTTTGCAGCATTCCAAAAAATTTATTATACTTTTTATATTTAACTAAAACATTCAAAGCTAAAGTAAGACAACTCAAAATAAAAATTTCATTGTTTATGACAATTGAAAATGTGTCTTTAAAGTTGGTCATTTATAAAAATTGTGTTTACCGTCAGTGATCAGTATGTGCTTCTGATAAGAATTAAATCAGTTTAACTTCATCAGTTATCAGCTTGTAATTAAAGCTGGGACAGTGAGGTTGCACCAGGTTTTGTGCCGCCGTACAAGTTCTCGCTCAGAAAGACCAACATCTTCTTCCAGGAGTCCTCCTGAGCTTGTAAATGTTCCAGAGTCTGTCCTCCCCCCACAAAAGTGTAACTGCAAACAACAAAAACAGCCTCTGAATTCAAGACAAGCTGACTTTAAAAATACCCAGAAAGCTGACAGGTGGGCGCTTTCTGACTTTAAAGTGAACTTACCTTTTAGACGTGTTACAAGTTTTTTTTTAAAAAGACTAGCTCGGGCGTGTGGCGAGTATGGTGGTTCAATCAGGTGACCTGTGTTTGGGTAGGACAGGAGAGTCAGCAGGTGGCTGTTCCCCGCTCGCTCCATCATCTCGAAAACAGATTTTAAAGTCAGGTGGTTTAACGACAAGACAGTTCAGGTTTTGTCTCATCAGCTTCAACCTAAAACAGAAACAACCTACAAGGTTAAGGTCAACAAGTAATCCAATTTAGGTCTTACTTTGTTCTGTTTGTCTGCACATCCTTCCTAAATTGTGTATTTCAGTGTTATAATTTGGAAATGTTTCAGCCCACTTTTAACTGCTTAGTTTGAAGTTACACCAAGGAGCAACAGCAGCAAGAGGAACCGTCAAACCTGATGTTAATTTGAGAAGACCAACCTCTTACACAGTCCTTTTCACAGCCCACCCAAAACTAGAAAACTGATTTATGGTCTGCTCCTGACAAGGTTGTAGAATCTTTTGTCCAGGATGATTTGCACTTTGTCCTTGTAAATTTGCCCAATATGACAGAGTTAGTTGACATCTCATTTCCAAAGGCATTTCTCCCATTTCTTCCTGGAGGGCTGCTACAGGGGTACTCCTCACTGCACCTGTATACAACACATTCATAATCTATAATTAAACTAATAAGTGCCATATAAATTTTACTTAAACAAGATTGACTTGCACCTCATTCATGCCCTCCTAAGACACCTCATAATATTTATTATCTTTTTACATTACCCCAAAATAGTCTAGAAACAAACCAGAGGCCCAGATATTTGAATTTCATTACCTTTTCTAAATTGTTTGTATAATTTAATATTAATAGCATTATTGTTTTCTTTTTGAAAAACACAACTTGCTTACAGAAAATCTCGCCTGTCACACAAACTTCCGCGCACGCTTACAAAGTCTTCTGATAGGTCGCAGCAGCACACGTGACCACAAAAATATCCACAGCAATTGGCTACAACAGTACAGAGACTTACCTCGCGAGAACTACCACCAACTGTATTGGAAATATCACGAGACTTTACTGCAGGAATGAACATAATGCAGAACAGAATAAGGAGAGTAAAGAAGACAGGTTCAGATTTTAACACCTGGGTTACATTGGTTCTTTTGGGTCAAATGGTAATTTTTGGTCTTTTTTTTTTTCATTTTTCATCAGTTCAAACTTGAATGAACTCCTCCTAGGGATTTTGATTTATCAGCTTCATACTTTGTCAGTATATTCTTAAAGGGGACCTATTATGCAAAATTCACTTTTTAAAGGTTTTTTTTTTTTACTCAACTTTGGGTATGTATTTCTTAAAAAATAAACAGTCCTAGGACCAAAAAAATGCACCCAGGGGCATATTTACTGTAAGTAAATGTATTTTTAATGTATATTAACGACAAGTTTTATACTTCCGTCATTTTGTGATGTCACAAGCCGTAAGACAACCCACCAGAACCTGCGTTCAGCCCCTCACCTAGCAACCCCCGGGTGAGACTCCTCCTCCTCAATATAAAAAGCCGTCACCATGTTGCTGTGCAAAGCGCAGCTCATTTCACAACAGGGCTCCAACAGGGCAATGGGTAGAGTGTTGGACCAGAGAGTGGGGAAACCAGGGTTTCAGACTGGCACAGACACAATTTAAATTATTTATTTTCATTCGTTATGAACACATTTTCTCATGTACCTCTATTGTTTAGCTTATTAAAGCCTTGTTAAAGCCTATTTGTTCGTGTTTCTGAGGTATTTTGACCGCTGCTGCTCCCTGCTCTGGTAACAGCATGCAGAGTGAGAGCAGAGCAGAGGAGGGAGAGAAAAAAAGAAGCTGGGACCACGACTCTGCCTCTGGGTCTCATATGGTTGTACAACGGAGCTTCTGCTATTATTAGCCATGCTAACGTAAACGCTGGCTTTGGAAGGCGGAGTTAATGTCAACAGATTTTTGGAGGGCATTACCAACAGAGCTCATTAACATAAACAGCTCTTCTGAACGGAAGTCAGAGCAGGCAGAACTAGGAAATGGGAAATTTTATTATCTGAGAATTATTTTATGCATTAAATTGAATGAACATGGTCTGGATAGCCCACATACGTCCTGATGTATCTCAGTAATCCAGGTAAAAAATCAAAAAGAAAAAAATTGTATAGGTCTTCTGGACGGGTTCTTCTCTAATGAAACGTTTCATCTCTCCTCCAAGAGACTTCTTCAGTCCGGCACAAACAGAGCAATGTTGTATATGCTGTTAAGTGCCAGGAGGACTGCGACCAGTTATACATGGGGGAAACAAAGCAGCCATTGTTCAAAAGAATGTCCCAACACAGACGAGCTAACTCTGATGGCCAGAACTCTGCAGTTTTCACTCATTTACAGACCAGCGGTCACTCTTTCAGAGATGAGGATGTTCTCATTCTTGATAGAGAGGAACGTTGGTTTGAGAGAGGAGTAAAAGAAGCCATTTTTGTGAAGAAAGACCGTCCATCATTAAACAGAGGTGGAGGCCTCCGTTTTCAGTTGTCCCCCTCCTACAGTGCGGCTATTGCCAGTATCACTCCACCCCCTGTTAACAATAGGTGTTAATTAGGTGTCAACGATAGCCATGTGATGTGAGCATCAGTCACATGGAGGCAGGGCTTAAAAGCCTGAATTTTGCCTGAAACTCTCAGACTGAAGAAGTCTCTTGGAGGAGAGATGATACGTTTCATTAGAGAAGAACCCGTCCAGAAGACCTACACGAATTTTTTTCTTTTTGATAGCCCACAGACATACCATAAAAATTTCTAGGACCCATAATTGATCTCCTTTAAGGCATGAGGGATTAAAAGTGAACAAAAGCTTTTGCTGCATCAAAGCATGTGTGTGGTGGTCAAGCCTCAAAATCTGACCATTTGCCATAAAACACCTAAGTGGAATAACTTCCCCATACAAGGCCACAGCTATATGACAATTTGTGTGTCATATCAGACCAGCCCTCATCACATTCACATGGTCAATTGGTGACATCGCTTTAGCCCCACTTCCTTGTAACAGGAAATCGATTTTTTTTTACAGCTGGGTGTCTTCCTTTTACCCTTTGACTCCTACAGATTTCAACCTCTGGCTGGTGACACACAACGTGATGCTGCATGCTTCTCTCAACACTGACTGGTGGCTGGAGCATGGCAGAGTAGCAAATTCCAATGCCTCGCTGTTTGTGTGCTTCATCAGGGAGCATTTTTTCAACAAATTGGTGTGGTAGTTTGATCACATTTCTTTAGCCCTGTCCACTCAGCAGACACTTATAGGTTTATTTGACTCATCCATCTTCTTCATATATATGATGTAACATTTGAAGTGTATCCACAAACCATTGATAACCATACATAACATGTTCCAAAGCACGGCAGGTGCGGCACTGAGCTGTGAGGGCTGCCAAACCCTGCTTTCAGCTTTAATTCGTTTAAAACATTAAAAGTTAGAGTAAGTAAGAATTCTGAATGTAAAATAATGATTTCATTGTTTGGTCCATAAAAAATGTGTCTTTAATTTTTGGTCTTTTATAAACGTTGCTTTCAGTTGATTCAGTCAGTGCTTTTGACATAAGTGACATAAGATAAGTACTTTTGACAATCAAATCATATTGACTTTAGAAAAGCAAAACAAAACAGTTTAACTTCCACAATCATCAGTCATCTTGATAATTAAAGCTGGGATAGTGAGGTTGCACCAAGTTTTGTGCCGCCGTACAAATTCTCCTTCAGAAAGACCAACATCTTCTTCCAGGAGTCCTCCTGAGCTCGAGAATGTTCCAGAGTCTGTCCCCCCCACAACACCATAACTGCAAACAAAAACAGCCTCTGAATTCAAGACAAGCTGACTTTGAAAATGCCCAGAAAGCTACCAGGTGGACGCTTTCTAACCCGAAAGTGAACTTACATTTCTGACCTGTCCCGAGACCTTTAAAGAGACTAGCTCGGGCGTGTGGCGAGTATGGTGGTTCAATCAGGTGACCTGCATTTGGGTAGAACAGGAGAGTCAGCAGGTGGCTGTTCCCCGCTCGCTCCATCATTTCCTTCATCTGGAAAACAAAGACTTTAAAGTCAGGTGGTTTAACAACAAGACAGTTTAGGTTTTGTCTCGTCAGCTTCAACCAAAAACAGAAACAAACTACAAGACCATTAATGATGTAAGTGAACACCCTGGGTGTTATTTTGTTCTGTTTTTCTGCACATCCTTCCTAAATAATATAACTTAAGAGAAGGGTTTTAAAATTGTGGGGCGCGCTTCCCCTAGTAGTCTGGGGGKGGGGGGGGGGGGTTGAATCAGGAAGAGAGGAAATCAGTGTAAGGCTTTACATTGTTCAGTTCACACTGCAGGTATTAGATCAGATTAGTTTTGCTAAGATCTTTTCTTTTTTGCGTGGCGTATCACATTTTTATTAAACCGTGACTTCAGTATGAACTGTTAACAGTTCAGAGGTGACCCATTATGCATAGAAGAAGTAGTCACACTCGGCAGGCTTTGAGGAAGTAACCGCACATGCTACATGTGCTAGCATGTGTTATTCTGAGTTCTTGTGCAATCAGAAACTATTAAATTATTATCTGACCTGATTGTTAGGTCTAGCATTTACATTTAATCTAGCCTCTTGATTCTTCGGTGCAGCATTTTATTTTTGAATTGGAGCAACGATCTGAAGATTTCCTACAAAAAAGTCTTGACACAACATTGTAAAACCTACAGAAAGCTGTCTTTATTGTTCTGCTCAGAATGCAAGACTGTGATAAAGTAAAGATTAAACACAATCTGCTGCTTCCTTAGATAAATAACTTTTTCTAATTGTCATTTTAGAATGTTTGTGATTTTTTTTTTGTTCAGAGACCTGAGGTGACTTCTGTTCCAAATTGATGCTGTAGAAACCAAACTGAAATTAATCAAACAGGAAGGAAAGTAGATCAACTCACATCCATTGCAGACTCGTAGGTACACCAGTTCTGATCGTCTTCACCAACAATCAGTAACAGTGGACACTGGAGTCGTCCCATCTGATCAGAAACAAAACAAATTTTCACATTTCATTAGTTGTTGCTTCCCTCCTGCAGAGGTTGCTACAAGAAAGATTTGCCAAATGCTTCACTGCTGATCCAACTTCTGCTCTAAATTACAAGACCACCAAGATCACAGACAAATCAATTAATCATCATCACTCAATATGTGTACAAAATACACCTATACAGAAGGCCTGCTCTTCCATTCCAACCTCTTCACATCTAAAAACTCTCAAAAGACATCAGAAAAAAATTGAAGATCTGTACACAGCTGGAATGGGCTACAGGACCACCAGCAAGAAGACTAGTGAAAAGGTGACAGCTCTTGGTAAAATTACTTAGAAATAGAAGTGAAAATAAATGACCATGGCCCTTGTTCTGGAACTTCGCGTAAAGATCTTGTCCCATGATATGTAATGGGAGCTTACTAATCTGAAGGACGTTTGGATCACAGAAATCAAGAAAGACCCACAAACTACACTGTAATGGGCTTCTGACAGTACCCCTGTGTAGCGTAACGTGACTCTTCTCTCAGCAAGAACTGTTGTTTCTCAACTCCACACTTCCTGCCTTTCATGAACACTCAAACTGTGACTTATCCTTAATTAAATTATGACACATTTCCTTTGACCTCCCACTACTGACTGTTTTATACACAAGGACAAAAGGAATTCACGATGTGAGGACCATCCAGATCGCAAGCCCATCAGACTCTGTGTCTGCCAAACCCAGGTTACAATCGGTTCTTTTCTAAGTTCAAAGGACACTGGGTGAGATAAAAGAGACATAAACACTTTAAAGGATACCAGAGGTTTTATCTGTGGGTCAACAGCGACCCCTTTGGACTTTATGTGAACGTGATGTCATGATTATACCATGTGACTAACTTTCAGCCAATCGGAAGTTCTCATGGTACACAAAGGGAAGAGAGGTAGCCATTTTAATTTAGTCTTGAAAATAGAGGTGGGCGATACTGGGAATTTTGGTATCGATCCGATACCAAGTACAGCGGGTAAAATAAGTATTGAACATGTCACCATTTTTCTCAGTAAATATATTA
Source organism: Austrofundulus limnaeus (assembly GCF_001266775.1). NCBI lineage: Eukaryota > Metazoa > Chordata > Actinopteri > Cyprinodontiformes > Rivulidae > Austrofundulus > Austrofundulus limnaeus. The sequence continues at coordinate 6,834 of NW_013954645.1, forward strand.
CTAGAGGTGCTAATG
>NW_013954645.1:7848-21898 GCF_001266775.1 Austrofundulus limnaeus
ACGAACAGATGGTCGGACATTCTCCTTCAGGATCTTTTGGAAGATAGCAGAATTCATAGTTCCATTTATCACAGCAAGTCTTCCAGGTCCTGACGCAGCAAAACAGCCCGAGACCATCACACTACCACCACCATATTTTACTMTTGGTATAATGTTCTTTTTCTGAAATGCAGTGTTCTTTTTACGCCAGATGTAATGGGACACACACCTTCCAAAGAGTTCCACTTTTGTCTCATCGGTCAACAGAATGTTTTCCCAAAAGTCTTGGGGATCATCAAGATGCGTTTTGGAAAAAAATTGAGACGAGCTTTAATYTTCTTTTTGCTCAGCAGTGGTTTTCTTCTTGGAACTCTGCCATGCAGGCCATTTTTGCCCAGTCTTTTTCTGATGGTGGAGGCATGAACGCTGACCTTAACTGAGGCAAGTGAGGCCTGCGGTTCTTTGGACGTTGTTCTGGGGTCTTTTGTGACCTCTTGGATGAGTCGTCGCTGCGCTCTTGGGGTAATTTTGGGCGGCCGGCCACTCCTGGGAAGGTTCACCACTGTTCCATGTCTTCGCCATTTGTGGATAATAGCTCTCACAGTGGTTCGCTGGATTCCCAAATCTTTGGAAATGGCTTTATAACCCTTTCCAGACTGATAGATCTTAATTACTGGCTTTCTCAATTGTTCCTGAATTTCTTTGGATCTCGGCATGATGTATAGCTTTTAAGGATCTTTTGGTGGACTTCAGTGTCAGGCAGCTCCTATTTAAGTGATGTCTTGGTTGAAAACAGGTGTGGCAATAATCAGGCCTGGGTGTGGCTAGAGAAATTGAACTCGGGTGTTAAAAACCACAGTTATAGTATATTTTAATAAGGGGGCAATCACTTTTTCACACAGGGTCATGATGGTTTGGATTTTTTTTCTCCTTTAATAATAAACACCTTCATTTACAAATTGCATTTTGTGTTTACTTGTGTTGTCCTTGAATATTGTTTAAATTGGTTTGATGTTCCGAAACACTTAAGTGTGACAAACATGCAAAAAAACAGCAAATGAGGAGGGGGCAAACACTTTTTCACATCACTGTATATGTAAACGGTTCAATAACATTACCTATTATTTCCTTCACAAACATCATATCCATGTCCACCCAGTTTTTTGATCTTTTGTCAGCAAGATATTTTACGTTTCTCCTTTTCAGTTCCATTAAGAAAAATACTGTTGGTACAATCCATAACTTTATGACTCACATTATCTACTTTTGGTATTTTTTTTCTCCAAGACTTGGGCCAAAATTCACAAAATAATGCTTAAATCAATTTACAATATCATTCTGATCATAGATTTCGTTATCATCCTTGACAAAGTGTGGAACACATGATTTTTCTTTATTTTTCAGAACACTATTCATTATTTGCCATGTTGTTTCCATATCGCTTTTACTTTTGTCTAATAAATCACTGTAATATTCCTACTTATGTTTTCTTATAATCCATTCCAGCTTGTTTTTATACTTCTTGTATTTGTCTTCTGATTCTTTTGTTCTCAATTTCAAGAAGCATGATAACAGGTAATTTTTTTCAAGCATTTCTTAAGCCTTTTTGTCATCCACGGTTTGTCAACAATGTTTCTCCTTGTATACTTTTTTGCCCACAATTACTAAAATATTCATAAACACCTCATATGCTCTGTTTACATCATCAACATACACATCTTTCCATTTTTGTTTTTTAAATTCATCTTTTAATTTATCATTTAAAGCTTTTTTATGTGTTTATTTATTTCTTTATATCAACATTTGTATTGCATTGATCATTTCTATAAATTGTGAAAATTGGTAAATAATCACTTAAATCTGTTGTAAAATACCACCTATCACCTCTCCATTAGTTATATTTGTAAAAATGTTATCCGTTGTTGTAGCACTATGAGTTGTGATTCTTGAAGGTTTCAATATCAATGGATAAAGATTTAAATTATACAAAGATTTTATAAATGAACTAATATTATTTGAGTCTGTTTTATTTCCCAGGTCAATATTATAGATACAGTAGGTTCCCTCTACACTAGATAATACAGCTGCATAACAGATATTTACTTTGTTTTATGTCATCTTTAACTGCCAAGTGTGGTCCTCACCCTCACTTGTCATTTGGGGGTGGCACCAGGGGTGGCCAATTAAGTCCCAGGGTTAGCACTTGCCCCCCTGGCCACCATTGTGGCCCCGCCCCTGGGTTGTACATGCATACAATGACATGTATTACTGCAACGCTGCAGTCACACACAGCACATGTTCACCACTCACAACATCTGCAGCACTTTACACGTGACTACATGGACTGACAAACATTTCCATGTTAATATAACATGTAAAACAGATTTTTCTGTATGTGGCGTACATGTATTGTTTTTTTTTCTTGTTTTGTTTTTTTTTTTCTGTGAGGGAGACCAAAGATGCCATGCAAATGTCCTGATATCGATATTAAAAAGTTACAAAATCAGACAATTCAAGCTAACCCTGAGAGAAACAGTTGATGTGACTCACCTCCACTTTGTATGTGGGGTCAGAGGGGATGGGCAGTAGAAGATCACGCGAGATGATCGCATTGTTCTCATTTCTGACCTTCCCACCGTTTCTTGTTGAATGAAAAAAGTGACATTTTATAATCTTTTGAAAAATAGATTCCTCTCTTGTTCTGACAAATAGCATTATCTCGTTTGGAACCAGGCATTATCTTTGGTTGATATTTTTATGAACTAGTGTTACAGTTTGAACAGAAATAAAAGCCCTGGAGAGCAAATAAACTTACTTGACGAAGTAGCTGATTATTCCTCCTAAAGAGCCATCTGGTGGTTGAACATGACTTCCACTGATACAAACAGCACACCTGAGCTGGGACAAACATTCAAAGTCATGAAACAAATGCCACTCAAATGTTCAGCCAAGAGAGATTCATTTAACCTTTATAACTTTGGAATCGACGGCCATTCTCAGGGTGATACTGGTGCCCATTGACAGACCCAACATGGCGATTCTGCTGCTGAGGACCTGAGGATGCTGGGACAGGACTCTGTAGGCCGTCTACAGGAGGAGAACATGTTACAGCTACGACTGGTTTCTGTTCTGGTGTCTCATCTGTGTCACAGATCAAGGACTCAAGGAGTCATTTTCAAGACAAGACAGTACAGTATGATTTACAACATTTAAAACAATTAAAAACAACACAGTGTGATCATCATATAATAATTTTTCTTACCTTGAACAACTCTGAAAGTCATTTATTTGATAAATATTACACACATATCTATCCAAGAGGAAGTGTTTCTTAACTCCAAGAGCTTCAGTGACCTCAAAACAACTTTGTGTCTTATTCTAGTTTTAACACACCAGTTCATCTTTTTAAATATCTGCATGTGAATCAAATGTGATCAAAAACTGATCCAGTCCAACTTGTTTAACAAATGCTTGTAATGCAGTCACACTAACAGAACATCGTTGAGATTATCTACTCGTTTAAGGAAGTAGAGAAAATTTCAAATTTTCAAATTATGTTTTAAGGTAGAAATTCACTCAAAATAGAATATTAAGTAATATTAAGTATGTTTAGGCTGGACCAATAAAGTTCAGACAGCTTCTTCAGTCACTGATTACATTACAGCAGGTGAATCAGTGTCAGGAAAGATGATTCTCAGACCAAGTTTTTGTATTTTTACTCACTCACAGACACTCTTAGTTTTCTGTTATAGTCCAGTGATTATGTCAACAAATATCCTTCAGCTGCAACTTATTTGATGGCTAAAAAGGCCAATTCCTGAGCCAAAAATTTTATTGAAGATGGGGCATATAGTTAGGCCTTTCTCTATTTGGACACTGACACAAATTTTGTTTGTTACCTGTTTACTGAAACATATTCAAGTTATAGTTATATTATGAACATAAATTTCAAACTTTCAGCCTTTATTTGACGGTATCCACATTACAATTGGAGAAAGTATTCAGCTCTTTAACTCTTTGACTCAAAGGCTATTTCATGGGCAGGTGGGGACAATTCCTTCATTATGTCTTTCTTAATGAAGCAGATAAAAGGCCCGGAGTTCGATTTCAGGTGTGGTGCTTGCATTTGGAAGATTTTCCCAAGAAAAAAACATGCAGTCAAAGGAGCTCTCCATCCTTAAGGATTAGCAAAATCTACAGTTTGGTACATCCTCAGAGAGAAAGAAAGAAAGCACTGGTGAACTCATCAATGCAAAAAGACCTGGAAGCCCACAAAAGACAACAGTGGTGGATGATGGCAGATAAGAATAATACAATACAAAATCTCTATGGTGAAGAGAAACCCCCTTCATAACAGCCAACCAAGTGAACAACACTCTCCAGGATGTATCCAGTGGTGGCTGGTCAATAGGGGGCGCTGGTTCGTGCTACAGCTTCCCATAGACAACTCATTTGAAGATTTTGGACATGCGCAGTAAGTCCTCAATGCAAAAGTATAGGATTGCCTGGGTTCGCAGCAGACCTGCGAACACAGGCTGACCTCTGAAAGCACACCAGCAGTGGGTGGGTCCACCTGTGATGACGAGTCGATGTCAGCCATGTTCAGTACGGAACGGCAGCCAGGAAGAAGCAAACTTAGTAAGCTTATGGAGAAGCTAACAACTCAGCTCTCATAGCAACCTTTTTGATGAGAACCCAGGAGAAGGTTAAACCAAAAGAACCTGGACATGATCAGATGGACATGAAGAGCAGCAGACAAAAGACAGAGGGAAGAGTTTACACTCCCATCATTTTACAAGACTGGATTATAAACAAGGCTAAGCTAACTGCTAGTAGCGAGGCTAATGCTCCGTTTCTGCCTTGTTTTTCAAGCGTGATCTGATTCAGCATGGTTTAAAATGGGTAAGAGATAAGCTAAAATACTTTTGTAATGCTTGTTAATCATAGTATATTATATCACTGGTGAACACAACTTAAAATAGTATATTTTATGATGTAAATTATGTTTTGACAGATATTAGAAGATATTTTCTTCTTTCTGCTGCCTTTCATTTATTTATCTTTTTTCTTCTGCTGTGTATAGAGTTTATTTTGTTTTATAATTGAATTAATACATCTTAAAACAAAAAAAAAACATACTGTAATAGAGGTGCAACAAATTGCTGCTATTAAATAACATCAATTGTTTTCTATATTTTAAATATTAGAAAGCTCACTTGAAGCCATCTTCATTTTGAATTAAATATGTGCATTTATTTTTTTAGGTGAGCCATTCACAAAACATCTGATCAGAGCTACACTGCTGCAGACAGGTTCCTGCAGGACAGTTCTCTGAAGCAGTTCTGAAGACCATGGAGGCTCACCCAGTGCTGAACAGGACCAAGAAGTCTGATCTAGTCCAGGAGCTGCAGTGGTGATGTGGCTCTGTACCAGCTGCTCTTCATGGAGAACAATCTGCAGGGCACCTTCAGAGACTGTGTCTCTGCTGAAGATTCTCATCACATCTCCTCTGACCACAGCTGAATCCGAGAGGAGCTTCAACACTGAAGACAATCTAGACTTTCCTCAGGTACACAACATCACCATGGAGGTGATGAAGGTATTTGCTTCTCAGTAACAGAAGAGCAAAATTAATATACGTAATATAAAATAAAACACTACAGGACATTGTAATTCTGTTTTATTATTTTCATTTATTTAATAAATACACTGCCGTTAAACAACTTTGTGAATAATTTTTGAGATATGCCTATTTTGGAGATGTAGCACCCCCTGGAGAAAAATCCACCAGCCGCCACTGGATGTATCAATATCCAAATCTACCATAAAGAGAAGACTGTATGAAAGTAAATACAGAGGGTTCACTGCACGGTGCAAGACACTCATAAGCATCAAGAATAAAAAGGCCAGACTGGACTTTGCTCAAAATTTTTTTTTAAAGAGCCATCACTGTTCTGGAAGAACATTCTTTGGACAGGTGAAACCAAGACTAACCTCTACCAGAATGATGGAAAGGAAAGAAAACAGTATGGTGAAGGCGTGGTGCAGCTCATGATCCAAAGCTCCACATCATCTGTAAAACATGGCAGACGCAGTTTGATGGCTTGAACACACATGTCTGCCCATGGCACTGGGTCACTAGTGTTTACTGATGATGTGACAACAGGACAGAAGCAGCCAGATGAATTCTGAGGTATTCAGAGACAAACTCCTCAACCCAGGAGCTTATTACTCACAGCAGCTTGTGATGTCCATGAGTTCAAGACTTCAGGCCGTCATTGCCAACAAAAGCTTTTTAATCAAGTATGAGAAATGAACATTTTATTTACAATTATTTAATCTGTCTAATTTCTTTTGTGCAACTGAAATGAAGGGATTGTGTTTAAAAGATGCTTTAGTTTCGCACATTTCTACGCAAACTGTGTTCAACCCACTGAATTAAGCCTGAGAGTCTGAACTTCAATTATATTTGAAATGGTTTGTTCAAAATTCATTGCAATAATGTCCAGAACCAAAATTAGGAAAATGTTGTCTCTGTCTAAATAGATATGGACCTAACTGTATGTGAGTTGTTGTAGTGGCGATGGTACTGGCATTAGGGGAATCTGTGTTTCAATTGTTTTTTTTTTCACTTTGTTCCAGCTGTCCTGTTCTCCTCCAGCTTCTTAGTGCCTTCAAAGCAACGCTGCTGCCAAGAAACAGAAACAGGATCACAAGTCCAAACCAGTGCAGTTGGTGCTGCATAAGCGTGGCCTTGACTTTTCTGTAATTAGTTTTTGAAAGTATCTTACTAGGAGGCACACACTCATGCAACGTTTATCCCACGTGAAAGTAGGCCTGTCACGATAACAAATTTTGCTGGGCGATTAATTGTCTCAAAATTTATTGCGATAAACGATAATATTGCCTGGTGACCGTTTTACAACTAATAATTATAAAAGCATAATATGTAAGTGTAATAAATCAATAAACTTTAATTTTTAAAAGAATGTTTAACAAAGTGGACTCTCAGTCTCTAACAAAAAATGCACTTGAATAAAAATAAAATAAAACAAAGAACAACAAAATGTAAATTAAACACCACACACAACTAAGACAGTAAATAAACAATATTAAAGAGCAGCATCTCTTTAGAGATGAAACAAACTACACAGCCTGGTGAGGACCCACTGTTTCTTATGGGGACATAAGCCCAGTTCACATCCCATGTAAAGTGTAGGCTAGGTTTAGGGTCAAATGGTAATAGAAAATACTGGTAAATGAATGAAAGTCAATGCAAAGTCCCCATAAGGATAGAAGAACAAACGTGTCTGTGTGTGTGAGGAGGGGACAGTCAGAGCGCTGCGGGGAGGAAATCAGACAGTTCAGAGTTTTCCTCAGGAGTTTCTGGGACAGCTACAGGCTTTTTTTTTTTTTTTTGGGTGTTTAGTTAAAACACAGATCTTGCGTTTAAGTTTCCTGTTATTTTTGGGAGCTACAGGTAAAGTCTTGACGAGTTTGTTGCGGGTCTGAGGGAGTTTCAGCCCCCCCACCCCTCCTCTCTCTCTCTCTCTCTCTCTCTCTCTCTCTCTCTCTCTCTCTCTCTCTGTCTCTCCCTCCCTCCGCAGCAAAATCCAGGCTCTAGTGCCCCGACACTTGCTGCAGCCCCGTTCTGCTTTGAAACGTTTATTTAGCAACGAGCTCTCATGCTAAAGCGGGAGTTGACTCCTCCCACACTAAGAAAACAGGAGGGGAGGGGTCAGCTGCAGGAGCTCATCACAGGAGCTCATCCTGTGCAGCGGAGCACAGAGAGGGAGAGACACGAAGTAAACAAACAAGCAGGAAAATGAAACTTATCGGCCCCTTTTTTTTTACTGACCTCAAAAAAAGTTATCGTGCAATTAATTGATTTATTGACTATCACGACAGGCCTACGTGAAAGCACTCTAGGACAACATTTAGAGAAGCAAAATCTTTCAGGCCTGTCAGCTTAACCTCTTTTCTGCTGAAAGAAATTGAGAGGATGATAGATTTACATGTTAAGATATGGAATTTAAATGATATCTCATTTAAGTCCTAAACAACATGCATATCAGGCAGGTCTTTCTACAGAAACAACCTTGTGTGATGTTTTGCGAATAGAACGCAGTCTGGCACTGTGCTTGGCTGCTTCTTGAACATACAGGGGGCATTTGACAATGTACCTGTAGAAGCTATAAAGATAGCATTTGTCAACAAAGGTTTTGATAAGACAACGAGCTGGACTAATTTTCATGCTTTGCACAAGGAAAGCATCTTCCACTCTGGGGGACTGTTGGATAGCCATTAACCTCAGAAGGGGCTGTCCACAGGGAGGAGTAATCTCGCCCCTGGGTTGGCTCCTGGTTGTCGACACCCTACTAAATTCCCCTCTTCACGGGCGTGCCTGTACGCTGTTCTCCTCCTTTCAGCCTTGGCCAAATGTATCTCCATTTCTGGTTCCAACCACGCTTCCAAAACTACCTTTGAGGTGATTAGGCGGATGACAATGAATATTGCGCACTTACAATTTGGACGTCAGCAAACTTCTACCCGTGCATTGGCTGAGCCAAGACAGAACTTGCAAACCCTTCCAGCAAACTCTTCCTTGAGAGAGGTGAAGGAGATGAGTGCATATAGCTTGAGCTGGACAGAGCGGTCTAACATGATCAAAAAAAAGTCAGACTACCGGACAATAAAACCGCAATGGCTTTTTTTTCCCCCTGGCTGAAGCCATTGTGCTGATGAACCACCCACAATCACACTCAGTCAGGGACACACTGACATGGAGACACACACACCTGAGCAGAATTGAACAGACATGAACTGGATAGAGAGAGACAAGAAATATGTTGATCAGAATACCAGTTCCATCAGATTTACCTCAAAGTAGTCGTTGCCCACATGTTTCCCAGTTTCCATGGTAAATTTACAGGTCATGTAATCAATGGTCATGGAGGCGATTCCATGAGAAGCCAACAGAGCTGCTCGGTACTCCACCAACTGTCCTCCTATACCCCACAGGTCCAGGAGACCAGGAAAAGGTCCCGGGCCTTCAGGTGAGACAGTAACAAAAACAATCATTATATTTACAGGAGACAATTTTACCACATCAATTACATCAGTCAGCCAAAACTTTATTTATATAGCACTTTACAAGGCAACCAGTGTTGCACTGCAAAGTAAAAATACAGTAGGATAAAATCATATAAGTGATAACACACACACAAAATAAGAACAAAACAAAAAGAAAAGAGATTGGCCTACTGCATGTGCTCCTTGGCGTTAAAAGCCATACCAAAAAGATACGTTTTTAAAATAGATTAAAATCCATTATGAGATCTGGCAGACCTCATAGAAAGCAGGAAACTGTTCCCGAGTTTAGGAGCTACAGCTAAGAAGGCTCTGTCCCCCCTCAATCGAGTCTTAGGAACCACAAAGAGCATCTGAACTTTGACAGTCTGAGTCCAAGGAGCTGACAACCCTGTTGAATCCTATCAGTAGGATCAGTAGTAGTATTTTTTTAGACAAAAAAGTTTAGCTCATCCATCTTTAACATCCTTTAAACAATTCCTCAGATTCTCCATACATTGAGGTCCACCAGGTAAATAAATCCAGTATGAATACATCAACAGCAGCTCACAGCTGTGAAAAATAAAACTGAAGTCATTCAGAAATGTTAAAGTAAAGAATATTTGGTTTGTGATAATATTGATGACACTGGTTAAAAAGCTTACCTAATCTGTAATCTGCCATTGCAAACCGGTACGTTTCCTGGCAGAATGAAAACAGCCAAAGACAAACCTCTTTATAAATCTGGCAAAAATAAAAAAAATAAAAAAAACTACAAGCCTATCCTTATTACCTCAGTTTTCAAAAATACTTCAAAAAATTGTGTAACAGCCAATAAGAAAAAATTATAGACAAACATATGCTCTATACTGAGTGTCAGTGTGGGTTAAGATCAAACAGATCAACATCATTGGCAGTTTTAGACTCAATAGAACTCAAAAGAATTGATAACTAATGATAAAGGGATGGGATTTAATAAGTATGTACTTCTTCCACGACTTTTCTATGTGTGAGCTATACAAAAAGTATAGCAATGCTTGTGCACTTTTTAATTTAAATTGTTTTGTCTCTTTTGTGTTTTGCTTAAAAAGATTAGTTACTGCTTTTAAATTTAGGTTTTACAGCATAAAAAAAATTGGCCTTGATAAAAATAATGGTACCCCAAAACTAATCTGTCCACAGGGACATGTTAAACCTAGGTGTGTCCAGTAATCAGCATCTCTGGTCCCTTCAGTCTGTAATCAGACTGTCTGTTTAAAGGCTGACAGGTAGTCACAGGCCTGTTTGGTATCATGGTTTGTAACACACTGAACATGGAGCACAGACAGCTGAGGACTCAGTGTCTCAGTTAAGGACAGTGTCTCAGTTATTGACATCATGTTAACAGTAAATACTACTGTCTCCAAGCAGTTTGATATTCTTATAACTAAAGCTGCTCCGATTATTCAGAAGGATTACAGAAGTGAAGACAAACTTCCTGGACATGTCCACAAAAGGACAACTGATGACAAACTGAAAAGACAGATAATGCAAATGATCGTCATCATCATCATTTATTTATAAAGCACAATAAAAACCAAAGTGCTGTACAGGTGCATAAAATAAAAACAATGAACAAAGTACAGTAATAAAATGAACAATAAAATCAAACAAAACAGCAAAGGCTGGCCTAATAATCCTGCTCTTCAGACTCAAATGCNATTTTCACCAGTCATTTTCTGTTCATGTATTTTTACTTTTACTTTGTTAGTTTTTTTCCCAAGTACTTCATAAACTTCTGAGTAACTCTAGTAAAAACCTTTACAGACACTGAACAGAAATCTGGAGTGGTAGTAGCTGAGAGTGAGCCCTAACTTATCCTCTGAGCACAACTTCAGTGTCCTGTCTGTTTTATAAAGAAACCTTTGATCAAACTGCAGCTGGTAAACATTTCAGCTCAACTCTAATCAAGATGGCCGCCGCAGCAGACTGCCTGTAAGAACGTGAAGCAGCTGCTGAGTTTGAATGAGGAGTGGTAGTAGCTGACAGTCATCCACAGCACTGAGCTCCTACATGTTGTGGTTTCACTGCTGTGGACACACAACAGCAGGGACGTCCTTCTGACAACGTTTGGAGGACGGGGTGGGGGTCTCACTGACAACCAGGGAGGACCTTGTTGCTATGGCAACTAATGAGCCCCACTGGAAAAGGGTCAAACATGTCGGAGACGAGGAACAGACGCTGAAACTGAAGCAGAAACATGAAGCCTCTCTGCAGAGCTGGTTTGTTTTCTACTGGTTTTTAAAAACACCAGCATCAAGTCAACAAAGATGTGATTATTCTGTGGTTAGTTGTGTGGTTAGTTGTGTGGTTAGTTGTGTGGTTATTTGTGTGTTTATTCTGTGATTATTTGTGTGTTTATTTGTGTGTTTGTGTGATTACATTGATGATTTTGTGTACAGCCTGGTCTGAGTGTCCATCAAAGATGGTGTTAAAGTTTTGAAGTTAACACAACTAAACCTGATGAGTTTCATCTTTGTGTAAAAGAACAGTTTAACACAACAGGTTTCCTCACACATTCCTGGTAAAATGAACTGATTCAGGTTGTGAGTGTGAGAACCAGCTGTGACGACATGTTGTTGTTGTTSTGTGCAGCGTGCACASAACAACATGTTGTTSTGTGCAGCGTGCACGAGGCCATCTTGTAAATTATCTGTGGTTTACTTCCCCTAAAGCACTAACAGGAGAACTAAAGTCCTGATTAGTGCTTTAGGGCTTTTGRTGATTTTAAAATGTWTTAGTGGATTAGCACTTGGTAAATTTAGAAGCACTAACTGAGGTCTATAAATGTTTTTGATCAACACTAAAGTTAAGAGCTGAGGGTGAAAACTGTCACATTTTGTTTATGTTGTGTGTCACTGATCCACAGGTGACATGTTAACAACACACAAACACAAACACAGCTGTGTAGTCACCGACAGACAACACGTGACTCATGTCTGTTGAACAACGGTCATGGGTTGACTGGCTTCTTTTAGTGCTTTACAATTAGGGGACCTAAATATTAGTGTTTTAGGGCTASTGGAGCTGATTGTTAGATCAGTGCTGCCCACCTCTGTGTATTAGCTACAGAAAGGCCTGGAGTTGAACCCAAGACCTCTAACCCACTGCTCCAGGGCACTGCTCCTCCTGTTTTCTCACACAAACATGTCAGGAGGAGGAGACAGACCAACCACGTCTGGATCAACAGGCTTTAAGAGGAGGAGATAAGGAGGCCACAGGAAGAGGAGTCAGGAGAACTTGGAGCAGATCTCACAGGACTGACCAGGACTGACCAGGACTGACCAGAACCTCGTCTGTCAGAACTCGTCTGCAGATGGTTCAATCCCACAGGTGCTGAGAGGACACACACACACACACACACACACACACACGCACATGGGTGTGAGTCCACTTTCACACTGTCTCACACCATCAGAAGAGCTGGGTTCTCCTTCCAGCCTCCNCCTTGGTGGTGAAGGCATTCCTCAAGTAAGCTCCCCCGGAGACTATGGCCAGCTGCCTTCCATCTCCAATCAGCTCCAGAAACACCTGAGCCTGAAACACACCCACACACACAGAGAGAGAGAAAGAGACCAGGGCCTGGGGTCGTAACATTCAAAATAAAACAGTTCAGCTGAGCTGATTTCCTGAGGGAGTTTCTGACGTCAGCATCTCTTGGTGCATGATGTTACAGATAATAAATAAAATATCTGCAGGTTTTCTTGTTCAGGTTTAATAAAAAGAAACGATCCTTTGATGAGCCGTGAACAGCAGGCTGAGGTCTTTGTTTGTGTTTTTATCTGTCTGGACTGTGTTAGCAAAATATCTCATGAACTGCTTCCATTTAACAAAGCTTTTAGAAAGTAACCATCTACTGATACGTTGTTGGAGTCAACATGACTGCAGCTCCACACTGAAGTAATTCTACAGCTTTATACTAACTGAGTACATTTACTTCTTTACAGTACTTAGTTTTGTTGAGGATTTGTAATTTTACCAATACTTTTTTTAAAAAGCTACTTGTACTTTATTTATTTATATTTTAATGCTGAAAATGATAGTTTTACTTCTTTACTTTAAAATGAAACAGCTGGTTATTTATTACAAATTAAAAGTGTTTGAACTCATCATTAAAGATGTTTCTGCTGTAAAAAATGAAGAGTTGAATTTACTGAACAAAGTCAGCTGGTTCCACTGAACAAATAACAAATATTACTGGATTTACTCAACCTGACTTAGTGGAACCAGTTTGGTTCAGTAAATTCAGTTTATTTCTTAGAGAGTGTAAAAAAACTTTTACTTTAGTAGTTTTCTTATCAATGAAATTRATTTTCACCAGTCATTTTCTGTTCATGTATTTTTACTTTTACTTTGTTAGTTTTTTTCCCAAGTACTTCATAAACTTCTGAGTAACTCTAGTAAAAACCTTTACAGACACTGAACAGAAATCTGGAGTGGTAGTAGCTGAGAGTGAGCCCTAACTTATCCTCTGAGCACAACTTCAGTGTCCTGTCTGTTTTATAAAGAAACCTTTGATCAAACTGCAGCTGGTAAACATTTCAGCTCAACTCTAATCAAGATGGCCGCCGCAGCAGACTGCCTGTAAGAACGTGAAGCAGCTGCTGAGTTTGAATGAGGAGTGGTAGTAGCTGACAGTCATCCACAGCACTGAGCTCCTACATGTTGTGGTTTCACTGCTGTGGACACACAACAGCAGGGACGTCCTTCTGACAACGTTTGGAGGACGGGGTGGGGGTCTCACTGACAACCAGGGAGGACCTTGTTGCTATGGCAACTAATGAGCCCCACTGGAAAAGGGTCAAACATGTCGGAGACGAGGAACAGACGCTGAAACTGAAGCAGAAACATGAAGCCTCTCTGCAGAGCTGGTTTGTTTTCTACTGGTTTTTAAAAACACCAGCATCAAGTCAACAAAGATGTGATTATTCTGTGGTTAGTTGTGTGGTTAGTTGTGTGGTTA
>NW_013954645.1:22898-23105 GCF_001266775.1 Austrofundulus limnaeus
CAAGTTAACAGTTTGAACATTTTCAGTCAAAACACCCATTTCATATAAATTTTCTCTCAAAATTGCCTTTACATTTTCTTTTAACCGCCTATCCCCCAGATCTAACTTATAATAATCTGCAATTTTTAGCAGCTGTTCTTTGGTACATTGCTCCAAAATCCCTTCCGATGGAGACTTAATAAAGTCCTCTGCTGACATGGTTAGAGT
>NW_013954646.1:0-9350 GCF_001266775.1 Austrofundulus limnaeus
GTTAAATATTTAGTTTATAAGCTATGACAATTATAAATGTATGAATCATATGGTGAAAAACTGACTTTTAAAAACAAATCTGTTCATTTTTTTTATAAAATGTTAAATAAAACAAAAATATAGGTGGTAATTTTTGACTGTGTAACTCTAGAAATGGCAGCCCATATTAAAGTCCCTGTTTGTGTGTCTGCAGGGCCCTGAAAAGAGGCTGCCGCTGTGTGGAGGTGGACTGTTGGGACGGCGGTGACGGGGAGCCTGTCGTGTATCACGGCCACACCTTTACCTCAAAAATCCTCTTCAGAGAYGTTATTTCAACACTCAGAGACTACGCCTTCAAGGTTTGCAGCAAAAGCCACGGAACAAACGAACTCCAGCACACCAAACGTTTTCGTATTTCASGGTGAAAGTCATTAATTCCACTAGAGAAAACAGCTCTAACCAAACTGTTTAGTGTTTTACCAATCATTCATCAAATTGGTTTGAATCAACCACTAATTAATTTACAGTAACCTCTAATGCACTGGAGCAGCCACACAAACCTATAACGCAATTATCTAAAAGCGTAGACAGAAATCCACAACAACCAATGAGCCCAGAAAAAGTTGTTTCTGATGATCTTCCTTACTGCTGGAACCAAACGTCTCCCAGCTGATTCACCCRTAAAGAAAACCTTGCAACTGTGAAGATTTTTTTTAACATTAGAAACATACATACGCTTGGTGCAAACAATGTTAAATAACAGATTTTCAAAACCAAACTAACTTAAAATAAGCTTATTTGTTTTGTTGGCAGGTATCAGACTTCCCMGTCATCGTGTCTCTAGAGAATCACTGTGGTGTGGAGCAGCAGACGGTCATGGCCAACCATCTGAAGCAGATCCTGGGTGACATGCTGCTGACGGCTCCACTGGACGGCCAGATCCCTCAACAGCTCCCATCGCCTCAGGTCAGAACCTGCAGGGCTATTCAGCTAAACTGCCCCGGGGGCCACAGTTAATGCAGGCCAACAGCACGTGCCGAACATCCAGCGTTTAAAGTTGATTAAACAGTTTATTTTGCTGTATTTAATCATGATCACAGCATACAGAACCCTATAATAGTGATATTAAAACAATATCAAAAACAAAAATAACACATTCTGCCTCCTATTCAACACAAATAATATTTTGAGATCTCTGATATGCTAAATTTTAAAACCAATTTTACTTTCACTTTCATAGTTTTATCTTCAACTGCTTATAGTTTTAACTGTCTTGGATGTTCATAGAAATGGTTTTTACCAGCTTCTAGCCAAGATTCTGACGTTTCTGTAGATATCAAACATGCCTATAGCTGCGTTTCCATTGACCATGAAAATGCGCAAATTAGAATTTCGAAAATAAATTTGCTCAATGGAAACACGCCAATTTCGAAAAACATTACGTTTTTCGACAAAATGTTTTTGCGCTAGGATGAGGTGGTTTTTCAGCCGTATCTAAATTGGTGTTTTTCGCAAAACTGCAATGGAAACACTTTTTTCGCATCACAGGAGTCATGTGATCAACAACCGGATGTTTCTACTGGCGAAAAAGACCATGACGACGAAGATAACAGGAAGTAGAAGTAGTAGTAATATCACATAAGTAGTATAAAGTAGTAAACTCACCGACTACAATTTCCCAAAAACACAGCATACGTAGCCGCTCCCAAGTAGAGACTTGTCTCTGGAAAGCCTCGATAAAAGACGCTGACGTCTCCTCTGATGATGAGCGCTAGTGTCGTGGTAGCAACATGCTATGTGTTTACATCCATCGCCGCCATGTTTGTAATGACTTATCATAAGAACAAACGTATTCACGCGTGACTTTAATAGCATTTCTTACTTAATGGAAACACCACAGTTGCGAAACTGTGTTTTTTCAACATTAACAGAATATCAACAAAGTTTTGCGCACATTAACTGATAGAACTCCCAGTAATTAAAGTAGGAAACCAGGCGTTTGGAATAAAAAGATGATTGAACCAATTGGCGGGCCGAACTTTGGTCACTTGTGGGCCGGATGTGGCCCGTGCACCTCCAGTTGAATAGCCCTGTGCTAAGATCTATTGTGTTTTGTGAGTCCTCAAAGGATACAATGAGTATAAGCTGTTAGCACTCATAGTACGTGTCAGGGACAACTTTTAGCTACTACCACACGAAAGTTTGACTCGATATCAAAATTTCTGTCAATTGCGCAACAAATGTACTGCTGCCATAAAAAAAGCAAAACTGGATTATTATTTGTCTCAGACTACAAAATGTTTAAATAAACCAAGGAAATTTTGGCAAACTGTTAGGACTAAAGGAGCTAAAGAGTCTAAATCCTCAAAAATCTGCAGGAAACTGACGACCTTTCTCATTACTTTCTACGCTTGACAGCAGACTTTTTAGCCGAACCACTCTCATATTTTTTATCTCTCTTTACAAACTAATCTCATTCCAGACATGTGGAAGACTGCTTTTGTTCTTCCCCTATTAAAAGGTGTTCATCCTGTTGTGCTAAACAATTATCGTCCCATTTCAAAACTTTGTATTTTATCCAAGGTTTTTGAAAAATTTGTTAATATTCAACTTAAAGATTATTTGCAGGCAGCTAATATCCTGTCATCTTATCAGTCTGGTTTCAGAAAACAGCACAGTACAGTTACAGCCTCCATAAAAGTTGTAATTACATCACTGAAGCTTTGGATGCTAATCACT
Organism: Austrofundulus limnaeus; assembly: GCF_001266775.1. Lineage (NCBI taxonomy): Eukaryota > Metazoa > Chordata > Actinopteri > Cyprinodontiformes > Rivulidae > Austrofundulus > Austrofundulus limnaeus. Next base: position 2,719 of record NW_013954646.1, read on the forward strand.
ATTGTGCTGCTCTTTTTCTTGACCTGTCTAAGGCATTTGACACAGCTGACCATACTATTCTTTGTCAGATAATGCTGTAAGTTGGTTTTCTAATCAAATCAAAGCCAATGTGTGCAACACAGTGGTTTGTCATCTGATTATTTAAATATCACTAAAGGTGTGCCACAGGGTTCAGTTTTGGGTCCTGTTTTCAATTTATGTAAACAGTGTCTGGGATAAAATTACTGATGCTTGTACTCATTTTTATGCTGATGACACTGTAGTTTATTCCAATGCAATATCTGTAACTGCTATGCTTGGACATCTTCAGTCTGCATTTGACATTCAAAATGAAAAAAATTGTATAGGTCTTCTGGACGGGTTCTTCTCTAATGAAACGTTTCGTCTCTCCTCCAAGAGACTTCTTCAGTCTGAGAGTTTCAGGCAAAATTCAGGCTTTTAAGCACTGCCTCCATGTGACTGATACTCACATCACATGGCTATCGTTGATACCTAATTAACACTTATTGTTAACAGGGGGTGGAGTGATACTGGCAATAGCAGCACTGTAGGAGGGGGACAACTGAAAACGGAGGCCTCCACCTCTGTTTAATGATGGACGGTCTTTCTTCACAAAAATGGCTTCTTTTACTCCTCTCTCAAACCAACGTTCCTCTCTATCAAGAATGAGAACATCCTCATCTCTGAAAGAGTGACCGCTGGCCTGTAAATGAGTGAAAACTGCAGAGTTCTGGCCATTAGATGTAGCTCGTCTGTGTTGGGACATTCTTTTGAACAGTGGCTGCTTTGTTTCCCCGATGTATAAWGCATTTGACATTATTCAAACGGATCTGCTTCAGCTGAAACTAGTCCTAAATGCTGTAAAGATAAAGGTCATGCTGCTTGCCTACAAGAAGAAAGTTCCACAAATTCTGCCCCCCCCCCCCCAAATAAAAATATTGACCGGTAAGCCAATAGAGTACGTTGAGACATAAATACCTTGGCATAGAAATCGACAAGCTTCCTTTTAAGTAGCCTATTGAAAATGTTAAGACGTTAAAGATAAAACTAGGCTTTTTCTTTAGAAATACATGTTTTTCTTTCAGTGCTAGGAAGCATCTTGATTTAATGACCTTTCAAAATAAAAACTTTATTGATCCCAGAGGGAAATTAGGTCTGCCCCTGTTGGACTACTGTGACGTTGTTTATATGAATGCACCTGTCACCTGCCAACACATGTTGGATGCTGTCTATCACGGTGCACTAAGGTTCATAACAGGATGTAAATCTTTCACTCATCACTTTATTTTCTTAGATATGCTGGCCATCATTAACAATTCGTAGACTCATGCATTGGTACATTTTTATCTATGAAACTATTCTGGGATTGTTCCCGGCTCACTTGTCCTCATACCTTTCACTTAGACATTCCAGTCACAGCCTACGCTGTCAGGACTTGCTCTCCTTCAATGTTCCATTAGCACGGTCAGAACTTGGAAAAACGGCACATGGAACGCTCTACAGCAGGAACTGAAGTTACGTACTTTGATTCCCTTGGGATAATTCAAATTTCTTCTAAGACAAAAAGAGAAATCTTCCTATGACACGTGCTCTTGTTTTTAGCTCTATTGTCTGTTTTTGTGTAACTACTTGTGTGTTTGCAAATTTTGTCTTAAAACAGGTCTCTCTTGGAAATGAGATTCTGGATCTCAATGAGACTACCTGTATAAATAAAGGTTAAATTAAAAAAAAGAAATGAAAAAGTTTCACTCGATATCTATAGGTCAGGTTATAGTCATTTTCGAGTTTAAAAAGAAACCCCTTTTGCATTTGAAAGGTTGGTATCAATCTGCCATCTTGTTGCCCAGTCTGTACTGATCCTAAAAGCAACTTCTCCATCAGAGCACTCAAAACGATCAATGCTAACTTGATGTAATGGCAGGTAAATGCTTCGAGGAACTCCATTGAGGATTTAATCAATTAAATAAGGTTGTGCTGCCGCGTTTAGTTAGGAGCCACCAAGTCCAAGACGATGTAGGATGTTTCTGAACGGCTGTTCTCATAGTTGTTGTGTTTTTTTACAGGAGCTGAGGGGGAAGATTCTGCTAAAAGCCAAGAAAATTGGTGGACTAGAGGAGAGTCTTGATGAAAGCCTGGTGGATGACGTCAGTGACGAGGAAGAGGCGGCCAACGGTGACCCAGAGAGCCCAAATACAGAAGATCCACCAGCTGAAAAGATCGACGAGGTAGACCTACGAGATATGGTTCAGAGTCTACCCAAATCCAAAACCGTTGGCACTTACCGATCATCGACTGCACGCGTGTTTATAGAATTGAGTTTGTTTCTAATCCCAGGTCTTATTCCTCCCTTCAGCAACAGTCCAAAGTGTCCAGAGAGTTGTCCGACTTGGTCGTTTACTGTAAGAGCGTGCACTTCCATGGCTTTGAGCACGCTCGATCCAACTCTAAATGCTACGAGATGTCTTCGTTCTCTGAATCCAAAGTAAAGAAGCTCGCCAAAGATGCAGGTATCTAAATGTTCATCAAATAAAATTCATAATAACAATGAACGACGTGAGACTCATGCAAATCCAGCGTTTGCATGTCTGCAGCAGCAGATGCTGATGTCAGCGCTCATGTTGCAGTAATTCAACCTGCTCTTTGTCCAGGGTCAGAGTTCATACAGCACAACGCCCGGCAGCTGAGCAGAACCTACCCCAGTGGTCTGAGGACAGACTCCTCCAACTACAACCCACAGGACATGTGGAACGTGGGCTGCCAGATCGGTGAGAGCAATGCTGCCATCTGCTGGTGCATTTCCTCAACCATCTGACAAAAACTTGACGAGAGGTTTCATTTGAGATTAAACAAAGAGCTGATTTTAGATTTAAAGATGGTGTCAGTTATTTAGTTGAAATGTTTATTTAATACAACAACAAACTGTCTTGTGTCATCAAAACTCAGGTTCAACCATTGACTTTAAGAGTTAAATGGTTTAAAATGATTCCTCTGAAAAGGGTCAGGTCTGAGGACTGAAACTCAAGACTATTTTAAAAGATTGCAAGAACATTTGGATCAAAGATTTACAGACACAAGGGATGGATTAAGACTTTTTCTCAATACAAGAAAGCCACGATTTGTACGTTGATGCCAGAAGCTGAAACCCGACCAAAGAAATAAAGAACACTTCACAATGAAATGCAAACGGGGGAGCATTTACTGAGTTATTTGCAGTTTTTGCTGAGAACCAGAACATTACTAAAGCAGTGAAATGGGTTTGCTTTGGTTTTTCCACTGGATGAAATCGGATGTCTCAAAAATGGCTCGATACAGCTAACGTCTTGCTGTTTTTCCTCTCAAAGTGGCTCTGAACTTCCAGACGGCCGGTCTGGAAATGGATCTGAACGACGGCCTCTTCAGGCAGAACGGCTGCTGTGGTTTCGTCCTCAAACCCGACTTCCTGAGGGACGCCTACAGTCAGTTCAGCCCAGAAAACCCAGAGRAGCGACGAGGCTACGACCCACTGCGCTTATCTATACAGGTACCCAACTTAACCACAGATAAATTTGTTTGGACGCTTTGGTTTTAGAAAGAATAATCTATTCAGAGTCTGCTCGGAGAAAAAAATACCTGCAGGTACAAAAGGATACTCAAAAGTGTCTGTCTACACCAGGTGATTAGCGGGCAACAGCTGCCAAAGGTGAATCAGAAAGAACGATCGATTGCAGACCCGCTGGTCAGAGTGGAAATCTATGGAGTACCACGGGACCAGGCCAGGAAAGAGACCGGCTACATCGTCAACAACGGTGAACCAGCTCAGCTTCAGATTATAAATAGTTATCTTTCAGACCGGTATCAAACTGTCAGCTATGATGGGACAGAAACCCCTCCCCTCCCCTTCAGTGTGGCATGCCACAGGGCTCTATCTTGGATCCCCTTTTTTTAAATTTATTATTACCGGTAAATGTTAACAACCTCTCCAATGTTTCAGATAAACTAAAGTCTTATTTGCAGATGATACATGGGCATTTTATTCTCATAAAAACCATGAAATTTTAATAAAGGTAGTTAATGAAGAACTTGGCAAGCTATCCACTTGGTTCAAGTCCAACAAATTGTCACTTAACATAAAAAAACAAGTTATATATTTTTCAGTATTAAGTCTAATGCACTTAAATCTTCAATGAAAATACAAATTGATAATATTTCTATTAATGTTAGAGCCACTCATTTCCTTTGCGTTACTCTAAATGATTCTTTATCCTGGAAACCTCATTTTAGTGCCATAAGTACAAAAATAGTCAAAGAACAGTTTAAACAGAGAATCAAATTATTGTCTGAATTTTCCTTATGGGTTTGTGTTTTAAATGCAGTTTTAATAGTTTTATAAAAAGAAATGTTCTTTTCTATATCATATATAAATGTTTTTAAATTGTTAATTCTTTCTATGGAGACTGCCTCTTATTAAGCCCCTTGAGGGTTTTCAGCAGCTCTCCATCAAGTTTTGTGAAACCTACATATTGCTTTTTTGTTTTGTTGTGAAAATAAAGAATTACAAAAATCAGATGAGAGTCAAACTGATTCCTCTGCTGCTCCTCCAGGTTTTAACCCAGTCTGGAATGAAACCCTGAACTTCRTGGTCCACACGCCCGAGCTGGCGCTGGTTCGCTTCGTGGTGGAAGACTACGACAAGGCATCGAAAAACGACTTCCTGGGACAGTTCACGCTCCCCTTCACGTGCATCCAAGCAGGTGAGCTGGAACCGGAGCGTCAATGCCGCACCTTGTTGCAAAACTTTTAAGTGTTTGATTCAAGCCTTCCTGTTGGTCTTCCCTCCAGGGTACCGTCACATCCACCTGCTGTCTAAAGATGGAATGCCCATCCCTCCCTCCTCACTCTTCGTTAACATCAGTTTTTCAAAGTTCACATGAAGAGGTCCAGACGAGGACACAGAGACAAGTCCGGTGTCTCTAAAAAAACCAAAGACTGTAAACAGCATGAGTCAAAACAATGGTTTTTAACCCCTGCCAAACCAAAGTACCAAACCGTTGTCAGTGTTTTACATTAGCAAGATCATATTTTATCCCTTTCTAACGGGAAGAGCTAAAATATAAATAACATATTTAACAACTGAATTTATAATTATTGGTTTAGTCATCAGAACATCAGGACAGAACATGAAAATAAAATATTGAGATTGATTCTGGGATCTGACTGGACCTTTTGCAGCACTATATGTTTGGGAGCATCATCCTGTTGGATCCAGTTTGGTCCAATGATGCTTTGGTCTACGGAGGACTTCACGGTCCACTCAGTGACTACAAACCATCAATCCTCCACCACCGTGCTGACAGCTGGGATAACGTGAGAAAACATGAAGAACTCCTGCATGTGGTTCAAACATACTTTAAAAAACACAAAAGGTTTATGGTTCATAATTATAAACAATATTATGAAGAAGTAGTCCTATGAATAAAATAAAAAGCTTTGCATTGTTGGTTAATCTACAGCTGAGTTTGTTTATGTTTTTATAAGTTAATGATGTGAATGTTTGGTAAGGCTTCTGAATTATTTAATGCAAATAAGAAAAAAAAATCAGTGATCCAAGACTTCAGCTTGTTTATTTGTTTTAAGGTGTACAGTACTTTTATTCTAACAGGCAATAAAAGTATAAATGAATACATCTCTATAGTCTTTCAGGCATTTTGCATTTTTGTAACAACTTCTTCAGCAACGTCTGTCAGAACTGCCGTCTTATCGAGACTTCCCCGCAGAGCCTCCTTTAAAGTGAGGCTCCCACCTTCAGAGTCTCTCAGCACCCCCTGCTCCACCGCCACCTCCGGATGGTGCCTGCGCAGGTGCTTCACCACCTGGAACTTCTGCTTGGCTCTGTAGGAGCAGTGGCGGCAGCAGAAAGGCTGCTGCTTGGTGTGGGACAGGTAGTGGTGCCGGAGCCCCGCCGGCCAGCGGAAGGATTTCTGGCACAGCCCGCAGGCGTAGCGCCGCCCGTCCTCGTGCTTCTGCTGGTGGGTCTTCAGCGTGAAACTCGTTTTGAAGGTCTTGCCGCATTTCTCGCAGACGAAAGGGCGCGCGTCGCAGTGCTGCGTGTCCCGGTGCACGCGGAGGGCGTCGGCTCGGTTAGCGCGATAGTCACACTGGTCACAGGCGTATGGTTTCTCTCCTGAAGATAAACAAGTTTGCTTTTTTTAAAATGTTAACACTGAACCTGGTGTATGCACGGAACAAGGCGGCGTTCAAATGATGTCATKGTGTCAAAACAAAGATAAGAAGAGAGTTTATTTTATTTACTCTGACTTTAATCAATGCTGCAACACATTCCTTAAAATCAGTGTTGTATAAAGTACCACAAAGTGATAATTGAGTAAAAGTACAAGTATCTTACCAAAAAATTACTTTGGTAAAAGTTAAAGTCTAATTTAGGAATCTTACTTGAGTAAAAGTATTAAAGTATCTGATATTTTTTTGCACTTAAGTATAAAAGTGCCTGTGACCTGCCTATTATTCAAATACAAAAAGTCAAAGAAATCATCTTTATACTTAAGAAAATTGGCATAATACACACGATTTTACCCATTTTGTCACATAACTGGCCAATTTTGTTTTTAAATTTGGCTCAACCAAAGTGAAACAGG
>NW_013954646.1:10350-13945 GCF_001266775.1 Austrofundulus limnaeus
GTATGGGCGGGGCTCAGTCTAGCAATCTTTATATTTTAGTCTATGGCTCCGCCCCTTGTCTGAGCTGTGGGCTTCAAATAACCCCGCCCCCTGAGTGATTTAGTAGAATAACCCTGTCTTATACTGATGAAAAGCCTTTTTATTTCTATTTAGACATGGCCACGTTTGTGAGAAAAACGTATTTGTGGGTTGCGCACATGAAAACAAAATCTTCACAAACATTCAAGTATTTGAGAAGGTTTTTAAACTGATTAAAAGCAAAGTTACTCAAAGAAAAACCTGCGTGGATTTTAAGGTTTAAGGTAAAAACGCCCCTTCTATCAGTTTTAAAAGGGTACCTGTGTGTTTGGTCATGTGGTACTTCAGCTGAGTCGCCCACTTGCATTTGTAGCCGCACTCTGGACACAGATACTTCTTCTCTTCTTGGTGAACTCTCAGGTGAAGCTGTGATCGAAACGATTCAGAAGTTACTGTTCAAACCTTTAATCTATCTGCGCCTTCGTCCAAACCACAGCCGTGAAGTTTACCTTCAGCCTGGACGGGTCTGAGCAGGTGTAGCTGCACTGCTCGCAGCCGTACGGTTTCTCTCCGGTGTGAATGCGGACGTGCCAGGTGATCTTCTGCTTGTTTCGTGTTGCGTACTCGCAGTCCGTGCACTTGTAGAAGCGTTTGCTCCCGTGCGAGCGGAGGTGCTGCTCCAGCACCAGCTGATGCCGACAAACGAACGGACACGTGCTGCAGCTCAGAGGTTTGTCCTCCGAGGCTCCGCCCTCGTGCTGACTCAGCAGGTGCTGCGCCAGCAGCCGCTTCGTTTTCGTTGCAAAGTCGCAGAGCTGGCAACGATGCGCCAGGTGGGTTCTCTGATGGACCTCGAGGCTTCGCTTGTTCTCAAAGGTTTCCTGGCAGGTGGAGCATTTGGCCTCAGGATGTCTGCTCAGCTGGTGGTGCCGCAGCGTCACGTCGCTGCTGCAYGTGAAGTCACACTTCTTGCACGGAAAGCAGGTTTGAAGCAGRTGCGCGCGTCTGCAGTGGTTCCTTAAAGCCACCTCGGAATTAAAGCAAGCATGGCAGCGAGTGCAGACGTGCGTCAGCGCCCCGGCGTGACACCTGCGGCGGTGCCGGCGAACGTCGTCCGCGGTGAAGCCCCCGAAGTCGCACAGAGGGCACGGGTGGGCGGGCTGCTTGTCGTGCACGCGCAGCTTATGCTGACGCAGTTTGCCGGCCGTGCCGAACGTCCTGCTGCACGCGTCGCAGCCGAGACGACCCGACCCCGTGTGCAGGGACTCGTGCTCCTGCAGGCGGTGGCGCCGCGCGCAGCTGAAGGGGCAGTAGCTGCAGCGGTGAGGCCGAGCGTCTGGGCGTTCCGAGGATAACTTCTCGTGATAACGAAGCTCGTGGCGAGACAAAGAAAGGCTGGATTTGGCTATGAATGAGCACGACGTGCACTGGACYTCGGTTGGTTTCATGCAGCCTTTCTTCTTGTGATTGTCTAAMGCTCTTTTCTGAGTGCATTTAAAAGCACAGTTAGGACAACAGACCAGCCTTTCGTGGTTTCTTCTKTTGTTGGAGGTTCCTGTACAGGACCGGACGTGTTGTTGGACTGTTTGCTCCTGGACTGATGGAAAGCTGCCATCATCTTTAACATAAAGAGGACTCCTCTGCAGTGAAACACTTGATGCTGTAGTCGTATCCGTCTGAATGTTACAGTCAGGGTGTTGATGTGAACTTGCTCCTCCCTCCGGTTCTGACTCTACAGCTGAGGCTGGGGGAGTCTTTGAAGTGCCCACCGTCGTCCTGGCGTCACGTGGAAGCGTCGGGCACTTCTTTTTAAGGTGGCACTCGAGCCCCCGCCTCTGTTTGAAGCGAGCGCCACACGCCTGGCACTCGTGTCCCGTCCTGCCCCGACACGCAGCTCTGCGGTGGGAATTCAGAGCCGCCTCCCGACACGTCACGTAGGAGCATTTGTCACAGCGATAAACGGYCTCTGACGGCACCGCCAGCATCTGAACCCGGCCCTCTAACACCATGCAGTCCGCCTGGTCCTGGTCGTGTTTCTTCRAAGCTTTCAGACCGGGCTCAGGCGGTGAAGGAGGGAAAGCAGAGCTGATTGTCGGTGAATCATCTCGGGGTCCGGCAGGTTGACTCGGGCTAATCGAAGGTTCATCTCCCTCCAACGAGCCTGCAGGAGTAGAAGAACCAGACCTGTAACTGTTTAAGCAGCTTTTATCTTCGTTCTGTGAAGGTTTGGTTTGGTCGTCTGTAGTTAGTGTGGTTAACACGAGGGTGCAGTACTGCTCAGGACTGCTGACAGATCTGTCTAAAACAACTTCCTGAGAAACATCAGAAACTGGACGGACTGCTCGTGAAGCGGCAGCAGTTCCTGCGTTGGCGCCGCGATCGTCCGGCGCTGCTGTGGACTGTTGCGTCTGCACGCCGTCCACTGGCGGTTTCACGTAAAAATCCTGCACAAACTCCGCAGCGTTCCTCTCCTTTTCCTTCACTTTATAGTCCTCCAGCCAGGCTTTGTCACCGGGAACGTATCCGTGCACCTTCCTCTTGTGGAGGAACAGGCTGATCCCGCTGAAGGAGGAGTAGTCGCAGAGCGCGCAGCCGAACTCCTTCAGCTTGGTGTGTTTGCAGTTCTCGTGGTTCTGCAGGGCTTGTCTGTAGCTGGTGGTGTACGCGCAGTAGCTGCACTGAAACGCAGCCGGCCTCTCCTCCTCCTCCTCCTCGCCGTGTTTGGTCAGCATGTGCTTGCGCAGCTCGGATTTGCGCTTGCAGGCGTACGCGCAGACCTCACACATGAGGGACTTGGCTTGGTGCCGCAGCTTGTGGCTCTTCAGCTGGTCCATACGGTGGCAGCGGTAGGAGCACTGATCACAGGAATACCTGGGAGAGGAGGGAACAGTTCAGCCATTAACCACACGATGAAGCTGCATCATCGCTGGGGAGGAGATGYTTCATACCTGAGGTCTCCTGCATGTTTCCTCATATGAACRGTGAGGTAATGCTTCCACCTKGTGACATATCCACATTCAGCACACATAAAGTTCTTCTCTTCTACGTGAGTGAGCATGTGTTTAGACAGGTAGGACTCGTCTCGGCACCTGAAATCACACAGGCTACACTTGTGGGGCTTCTCACCTAAAAAAAATAATAAATAAAAAGACATTTATTACCAAAACATTTACATTTTTAACATTTCCCTTATTGCAGATCCTTCCTCCCTGCAGCTGTCAGACTCTATAAGCAGCACCACGCCCAAAAATCACTAAGTGTTTGCACACCTGCTGCCTGCACAATCATTTCTACTGTTACTCATTTGTGACCCATCAAATCGAAATGAGGACTAATCAATTTGGTCAAAATGACCTAATTACACTTTCAGATTATTGGCTTTAAAAGCTACATTTTGATACCTGGATCATCCCGATATCATAATTAAATCCATATATATGACTTAATTTGTCTTGTTGGTTACGATAATACATAAATATTTGGCCTGAATCCTAATTTTGACTAATTCAGACACTTAAGAATTACTCCTACACTTCACTTAAAGTAAGACTGACACTTAAGAATTACTCCTACACTT
>NW_013954646.1:14945-21381 GCF_001266775.1 Austrofundulus limnaeus
TTTGGTCCGGACCAAACAACTGGACCAAAGGACTTTCCTAGTCTGAATACAGGAAGTGCTCCATTGACTTCCATAATAACATAAAAAAGTGCGGAGCTCCGTGGACACAGTGCACGTCGCAGTTTAGCAACGATTTTTCAAAGCAAAGCAGAAAACAAACTAGATAAAACTTTTAGATAGATTTTAAAATGCTAAGCAGAGGCTAGGCATGAAAACGAGTGAAAAAAACAAAAACCTGACCGGGATCAGGCAGCACATTCACATGCCTCACCTGAAAGTTACACGTTTTAATTTGAAAAGACTGAGAAATGTTTGTGTTTCATAATAAAGTCCATCTGTTTCAGGGCTCGAGCTCCGCAGACCCGTCACCTGGGAGTTTGAACGACCTTTGACCTCTGAGGTGGTCACAGGATCCACAGGGTCAGCCCTCCTCAGTGGTGTGAGTCCTCATGTGTCGGATCAAATGAGATTTCTGGCTGAATCTGTTCCCACAGACCTGGCATAACAAGGGTTTCTCACCGCGGTGAGAGATCTTATGATAGGTCAAACCGTTGCGATTGCAGAAATCTTTCCCACACACGTCACATGAGTAGGGCCTCTCACCTGTGTGAGTCCTCATGTGGCTGATTAAGGTGCACTTCTGACCGAAGCTCTTCCCACACGTCTGACAGGAGAAGGGCTTCTCACCTGCGTGACTCTTCATGTGGGAAATCAGGAGGCTTTTAGAAGAGAACCGTTTGCCACAGGCCTGACACAGGAAGGGCTTCTCACCTGTGTGAGTCCTCGTGTGTCTGATCAGGTGAGACTTTTGAAGGAAACTGCTCCCGCAGGTTTGGCACGAGAAGGGCTTCTCACCGCTGTGAGAAAGCATGTGATAAGACAGGCCACGGTTCTGAGAGAAACTCTTCCCGCAGACCTTACAGGGATAGGGYTTCTCACCTGTGTGAGTCCTCAGGTGGTCCTTCAGAGTGCCGCTCTGAGAGAAACACCGACCGCAGACCTGACAGGAGTAGGGCTTCTCACCCGTGTGAGTTCTCATGTGCAGAGTTAAGTTGTAGCTTCGAGGGAAGCTTTTGCCACAGACGTCACACGGGAAGAGCTTCTCACCTGCGTGAGACCTCATGTGGTACCTGAGGAGCCACTTGTGGAGGAAACTCTTCCCACAGGTCTGACAAGAGGAGGGCTTCTCACCTGGGTGAGGCTTTTTGTGTCTCTTCGGTTTGGRGCCGCCCACGTCCCCTCTGCTCGTCCCGGGGTTCTCACCCCAGCTTCCTGCCCGGTCCTGGTCCCGGTTCTCAGCCTCAGGAGAGTTCTGAGGGAGCAGCTGGTCCCAGTTTGGTTCTGGTTCCCAGTGGTCCCTGTCCTCACAGTCCACAGTCACAATGAGGGTCTCTGCCTCCTGCTTTAGGACCGGCTGCTCTTCATCCTGACTGATGCAGAGCTCCTCCTCCTCCTCTTTGAAGAGCAGAGCTTCTGGTCTCTCCTCAGGAGGTCCTGGTCTCTCCTCAGGAGGTCCTGGTCTCTCTGGAGGTCCTGGTCTCTCTGGAGGTCCTGGTTCCTCCTGGTCAGGGAGAAGCTCCTCCTCCTTACAGACATGACGCTGTGGGAGTTCTGCACAGAAAACAGGTTTCAGTTTATTCATCAACAGTAAAGTTAACTTCCTGTTTATGTCGACAGAAATAAAAGCAGACACGTGGTCTGACAGAACCTGGGAGGAACCGGTCCCAGCACCGGTCCTGGCTGCAACACAACACTTTTAAAATAAATGCAACCTGGGAGAATTTGCATTTCCGGTGAAAATGCACAGAACCAGTGTGTTTAGTAAAACACCAGCTTTAACCAAACACGTGCCCACCTGCTGATCCGGAGCTGCTCACTGGTTTCCAGCGGATCTCCAGCAGTCTGCGCTGACGATCGATCTCTTCCTCGTACTGGACGATGGTTTTTTCAAACTCTGTGAATATTTCTTCAGCAGCAGCAGTTAGTCTCTCGCTGATAAACTCTCTCAGAGACTGAACTGAAGACATTGTTACTGCACACACTCAAACATTCACCTCACACACACAAACCGAACACAGCTAGCTATGCTAACGGGGCTAGCGCCTTGTTTACTTCCGGTGAGTCTGACGTCACACCGCAAAGCTCACCGCATCTGTTTATGGATAAACGGATAAAACAGGTCATACAAAAACCAGTCATTTGGCGCCAGTTCAGCCTCACTAATGACTTCAACACAACTTGTAATTATCCACCAGAACCAACATAAACATGAGGAAAGCTAACACGCTAACACTGCTAGCACCTGGTTCACTTCCGGTGATATCTCAGYGTTTCCTTTTATTTTTTTAATCTGTGTTTCCAGTTACTAATCTAAAGCAACATTTTACTCATCAATGACGCTGATCTAAAAGCCAGAAATAAAAATTAATTGCAGAACTGTTTTTAGAGCCGTAATGTTTATAGTTTWAATGTTTTATTTGAGACGCCGGAAATGAGTTGTCCGCCAGCGCTGCAGCGACCCCTGAAGGTAGAGAAACATTACTGCAGCTGTGCAAAAACAGTTTTATAAAAAGGAACAATAAAACAAGACAGAACAAAAATAAAAGGAAATAAAATCATGACTTACAGAGTTCATTTGTACAAACTACAGATACATTCTTACTGTATACTACGTTGCCTTGTTTGAATCCGAGATTGCATCAGAGATAAAAAAGTGAGTTTCTATGCAATGTTTTACATTTATGAATATGAAACTTTGCAAAAAAGAAATTAGATTAATCATACGTATATAAGGTTTACATTAGTTTTATTTTAAAATCTGTGATACCAAACAAAATGWTTTCAAAATGCATTGAAAAATTATATTTTATATTGGAAATCAGAGCAGCAGTGTCTTTCCAAAAGTTCTGTGAGMAAGTACGTTTAAAAAGAAAGATGAACAAATGTTTAGATAATATTTTCAGAAAGGACAGGAAGTATCAGCTTTGTATTTCTGAAGACRAGGTGCTGTGAGGTACAAAACAAAGATGCTAACGTGTTAGCTTTAGCTTCATTATAAAGGACACAAGATGTTCACAAAAACTGAATTTTTAATAAACCAAAATACAGTTTCACAACAAATTAATTCAGTTTCAAATCATTGTCAGTTTAAATTTAGTAAAATTTGTTTTCAAACTAATTAATTCAGTTTCAAATTATGTATATTCAGATTCAATCTGAGCGATTAAAATTAAACTCCTGCTGACACTAAATTTATCCCATAGAGAAACATTGACAGGTGACGATCTGAACTCTGCTCAGTTTGATGCGTTCAGGACATTCAGCCTGTTGGATACATTCATATGGTTTTCTTGGCCCCGCCCCTCGAGTCATCCGGTCCACAAAGATCTGGACTCAGGGTTCGGAGTCCTTCAGTTGTCCTCTGATCTGAACTTTGTCAGGTAAGATTTACTCACTTTCTTTTTCTGGATGAACTCTCATGTGGGACGACAACTTTCCTCTCAGAGTAAAAATTTTCCCACACGTTTTRCAGGAGAAGGGCTTCTCACCCAGATGTCTCTTCATGTGGACGGTCAGATAGCTGTTCTGGGCGAAGCTCTTTCCACATGTTTTACATGTGTAGGGCTTCTCACCAGTGTGAATTCTCATGTGTCCGACCAAAAGGTATTTCTCAGAGAAACACTTTTTGCAGGTTTCACAGGAAAAGGGCTTCTCACCGGTGTGAATCCTCAGGTGAGTCGTTAAATGACTGGACTGGAAGAAACTCTTACCACATGTTTTACAWGTGTAGGGCTTCTCACCCGTGTGAGTTCTCATGTGGTTGGTCAGACTAGCATTTTGAAAATAACATTTACCACATATTTTACAGGAGAAGGACTTCTCACCCAGATGTCTCTTCATGTGGACGGTCAGATAGCTGTTCTGGGCGAAGCTCTTTCCACACGTTTTACAGGAGAAGGTATTCTCACGCGTGTGAGTCCTCAGGTGAGTCGTTAAGTGACCAGACTGGGAGAAAGTCTTACCACATGTTTTACACGTGTAGGGCTTCTCACCCGTGTGAGTTCTCATGTGGCTCACTAATTTACTATATCCAGGGAAACTTTTGCCACACGTGGTGCACTTGTGGGGCTTCTCACCAGTGTGAGTTTTCATGTGTTTGTTCAGACTCCTCCTCTGAGTGAAGCCTTTGCTACAGGTTTTACAGGAATAGGGCTTCTCACCCGTGTGAGTTCTCATGTGTCCGACCAAAACATATTTCTCAGAGAAGCATTTGCCGCAGGTTTTACACAAGTAGGGTTTCTCACCCGTGTGAGTCCTCTGGTGAGTTGTTAAATGACCAGACTGAGAGAAACTTTTACCACATGTTTTGCACATGTAGGGCTTCTCACCCGTGTGAGTTCTCATGTGGCTCAGCAGGTAGTCTCTACTTTTGTAGGTTTTTTGACACGTTGTGCAGGCGTAGGGCCTCTCACTGGTGTGGACTCGTCTATGAATCTCCATCCTGTATTTGCTCCTGAAACCTTTCCCACAAATATCACATTTTGCAGGTTTTCTCTCCTCGGGCTCACACCACGTCTCTGAAGGGTTCTGGTTCCTGCTGGAACAGTTCTGTGGGTTTGGTTCTCCGTCACCAGATGGTCCAGCCTGGTCTGGGTTCTCAGGAAGGTTCTGAGACGGGACTTGGTCCCAGTTTGGTTCTGGTTTAATGTGGTCTCGTTCCTGAGCAGGAGTCACCATGAGGGTATCGACCTCTTGCTTCAGAACCAGCGGCTCTAGCGTGGGTTTGGTGGAAGTACTGGGCTTCTCACCCGTGTGAATTTCCATGTGGTCAGTCAAAAGTTTTTTCTGTTTGAAACTTTTACTGCACATCTCACAGGAAAAGGACTTCTCACCAGCGTGGCTTTTCATGTGGTTTATTTGATTGCTTTTCTGAGTGAAGCACTTACCACAGATTTTACAGGAGAAGGGCTTCTCAYCTGTGTGAGTTCTCATGTGATTGGTCAGATTGCTCTTCTGAGAGTAGCATTTGCCACAGATTTTGCAGGAAAAGGGCTTCTCACCTGTGTGAGTTCTCATGTGGGCTTTTAGGGTAGAATTCAGGGAGAAGCGTTTGCCGCAGGTTTGACAGGAAAAGGCCTTCTCACCCGTGTGTAATTTCATGTGGACAGTCAGACTGCAGTTTTGAACAAAGCATTTGCCGCATATTTTACAAGAAAAGGCCTTCTCACCTGTGTGTGTTTTCATGTGGATGTTCAGACCGCTCYGTAAAGCAAAACATTTGCCACAAGTTTTACAGGAGAAGGGCTTCTCACCAGTGTGAGTTCTCATGTGGCCCACTACATCGGCTCGTCGAGTGAAGTTCTTACCGCACGTTTTGCAGGCGAAGGGCTTCTCACCACTGTGAGTCCTCATGTGGGCTTGTAAAAACGAATTACGAGAGAAGCATTTACTGCAAACTTTACAGCAGAAGGGCTTCTCACCACTGTGAGTCCTCATGTGGGCTATTAAAATATAATTATAAGAGAAGCATTTGCCACATGTAGTACAGGAAAAGGCCTTCTCACCTGAGTGTGTTTTTATGTGGATGTTCAGACCGCTCCTTAGAGCAAAACATCGGCCACATATTTTACAGGAAAAGGGTTTCTCACCAGTGTGYCTTCTCATGTGGGTCAGTATGTGGCCACGCTGAGCAAAACTCTTACCGCACATTTTGCACGTGAAGGGCTTCTCACCAGTGTGAATTTTTACATGCGATGCTAACTGACTACCCTGCGTAAAACTTTTACCACATGTTTTACACGTGTAGGGCTTCTCACCCGTGTGAGTTCTCACATGGGCTTTTAAAATAGAGTTGTCAGAAAAGCATTTGTCGCAGGTTTTACAAGAAAAGGGCTTCTCACCAGTGTGAACTCTCATGTGGGTCACTAGACGGCTCCGCTGAATGAACGTTTTGCCGCATGTTTCGCATATAAAGGGTTTCTCACCAGTGTGGGTCCTTGTGTGATTAATTAATCGACTTTTTAAAGAAAAGCTTTTTCCACATGTTTGACACGGATAGGGCTTCTCACCAGTGTGGGTCCTCGTATGGATCGTTAACTGGCTTTTTAAAGTGAAGCTTTTCCCACATGTTTGACATATATAGGGCTTCTCACCAGTGTGGAATCTCATGTGGGTCACCAGCTGAACATGCTGGGTGAAACATTTTCCACATGTTTGACACAGGTAGGGCTTCTCACCCGTGTGGATTCTTACGTGGTAAATTAAATTGCTTTGTCTGACGAAGCATTTACCGCAGACCTTACAGGCGTATGGTCTCTGACCTGTGTGGGTTCTGGTGTGGACAATCAGATCCCAGCTTCTCATGAAGCATTTACCACAGAACTTACAGGGAAAGGGTTTCTCACCAGTGTGGACTCTTCTATGGTCTCTCATCTGA
>NW_013954646.1:26167-26642 GCF_001266775.1 Austrofundulus limnaeus
GTAATGAGAAAATACCTTGGTAAAACTTTCCTCATAACTTTGTGTTTGAGAGATGTGGGAAAAGCTTAATTCACCTTGAGCTCTCTCCCCTACAACATGTTTCAGTCATGGCTCCAGTGTTCAGGTATAAAAGCCTCTCTCAGACAGTGCTCTACAGTCACTGTGATGAAAATTTGTTTTCAACATTAGGTCCTGTTAGAATTAATGCTATCATCACTCAGAAACTGGACCCATTCAGTACTTCACCGCCTCACAGCACCGGCTTCTTGTAAATGCTAATGTAAACTTTAGGACTAGAACCTGGAGCTTCGGCTCTGGGAGAAAGTAGTTGGATTTGTGCTTAATAAAGACAGAAAATGTTCATTAATGAAATGCATTTCTGAGGTGTAATTTTGTACAATACTGAACCATTTAATATGGTAATGAATCAAGAGTATTCTATTCATGTGTGTGTGTGTGTGTGTGTGTGTGTGTG
>NW_013954646.1:27642-28328 GCF_001266775.1 Austrofundulus limnaeus
ATGTTACCATGATGTTAACATGATGTTACCATGATGATACCATGATGATTCCATGAGGTTACCATGATGATTCCATGAGGTTACCATGATGATTCCATGAGGTTACCATGATGATACCATGTTACCATGATGATTCCATGAGGTTACCATGATGATACCATGATGTTAACATGATGATACCATGATGATACCATGATGTTACCATGATGATACCATGATGTTACCATGATGATTCCATGAGGTTACCATGATGATTCCATGAGGTTACCATGATGATACCATGAGGTTACCATGATGATTCCATGAGGTTACCATGATGATACCATGTTACCATAATGATTCCATGATGATTCCATGAGGTTACCATGATGATACCATGTTACCATGATGATTCCATGAGGTTACCATGATGATTCCATGAGGTTACCATGATGATACCATGACGATACCATGATGTTAACATGATGTTACCATGATGATACCATGATGATTCCATGAGGTTACCATGATGATTCCATGAGGTTACCATGATGATACCATGAGGTTACCATGATGATTCCAAGAGGTTACCATGATGATTCCATGAGGTTACCATGATGATTCCATGAGGTTACCATGATGATACCATGTTACCATGATGATTCCATGAGGTTACCATGATGATACCATGTTACCATGATGATACC
>NW_013954646.1:29328-29765 GCF_001266775.1 Austrofundulus limnaeus
CCATGATGATACCATGAGGTTACCATGAGGTTACCATGATGTTACCATGATTATACCATGAGGTTACCATGATGTTACCATGATTATACCATGAGGTTACCATGATGATACCATGATGTTACCAGGATGATACCATGATGTTACCATGATGATATCATGATGTTACCATGATGATATCATGATGTTACCATGATGATACCATGATGTTGATGATACAATGAAGTTACCATGATGATACCATGATGCTACCATGTATCGATGTACTTCTGTTCAAGGAATAAGATTGTGGCATAATCTGGAAAGTGATTATAAAAATGTTGGTTCAATGTGTTTGAGAAAATGATAAAAAGAAGTTTGTTAAAGAAATATGAAACTGTAGGATGTATATCAAAAGCTGTAGTTTAAGAAGGAATTGACACTTTTATTTTGTTTTGTTT
>NW_013954647.1:0-1346 GCF_001266775.1 Austrofundulus limnaeus
ACACACACACACACACACACACACACACACACACACACACACACACACACACACACACACACACACACTGTTGCACTCTGCGGTTGCAGCTCGGTCCCAGATGCCCACCCTTACCTCCCCCCACTGCAGACTGGAGCTCCTCACAGGGAAGGCGAGCAGCGTGTGACAAGCTGTTGTAATTATGCGCCTGTCTGCTCCATGTGTAATGTGTTTAGAGGCCGGGGCCATTATGTATTTTGTGGGTAATGACTTGTCCAGAGCAGGGGAGAGAGGAGGGGCAGAGGCAGCACAAGGCCTGTGTGATGATAGAAAGACATGGACAAAGACAGAAACTGATCTGGACACATTTATCACTTCGTTAACTAAATGTTGACCTTGGTGTTGCAGTCCTGTTTGAAACTAAGTTCATTAGTGTCACAGGAGCTTTTCATCTGCCTGTTAAGAGGAAACCAACAGCCTCTGGCTAGTTTGGTTGGTTGTGTTCACCACACTGAACGGTTAGCAGAGGCCAAATGAGGTATTTACATTCAAATAAAGACTACACAACCATCTCTGGCAGGCTTTATGGTCCTCTCACCACAGCTGCCAACATAAATTAAGGGTAGAAGATCCATAAAACTAAAACCAAGCTCCCAGGGCATGGATGCAAGAGGAACTGCAACCACAGGTTGATCAGATAGACAGTGTTGATTGTAGAAATCCTAACTGTTCCAGCTGAACCTGTCAGCTCCTGATGGAACTATCACTGGTTGAACCATGATGGACTCAAAGGAAGAAGAGCCAAAGGCTCTGCTGTTGACAGACAAACAGAGAAAAGTCAGACAGGAAGTTGCCAAAATGCACATTGATTTTTCTTTAAGTTTCTGCCATCGATGAGACAAAGCTAAAGCATTTGACTTTAGTCTCATCATCTCTGTGTACAGAAAACTACTGAAGTAAAAACTGTGTGGGAGGTCTTCCTCTGGGTTTTACTGCTTCATGCTGCTGTTTCAAATGTCACGTTTCTCTCTGTCCTCAGCTATCCACCATTTTTTGATGACAACCCATTTGGAATCTACCAGAAGATTCTGTCTGGAAAACTGGAATTCCCACGCCATCTGGATTTCTACGTCAAGTAAGTGCTGAAAACATGACTGGGCATGGGCCATATATTAGGGCTGGGCTGGTGATGTATTAGTATTTATTAGGTAGTAACCTGGGTAGTTTTCTGTACATTCTCTAAAGATCTGTGTCAGACTGTATGCTGATGATACAGTGGTTTGCAAAAGTATTCATACCCCTTGAACTTTTCCATATTTTGTCACATTACAACCACAAACATAAATATATTTCACTGGAATTTAATG
>NW_013954647.1:2811-4330 GCF_001266775.1 Austrofundulus limnaeus
CATTAAATTCCAGTGAAATATATTTATGTTTGTGGTTGTAATGTGACAAAATATGGAAAAGTTCAAGGGGTATGAATACTTTTGCAAACCACTGTATATTATGTTTTATTTGGTTGTAACCTGGGTAGTTTTCTGTAAATTCTCTAAAGATCTGTGTCAGACTGTATGCTGATGATATATTAGTATTTATATTAAGTCGTAAGTTGGACAGATGTATAGAGCTCTTCAGGTCCACAAACTCTTCAGTAATGTTCGTTGATAAGTAATGTATGAGTTCTTCACTCCCTTGTGTTGCAGTGAGAAGCCTCACAGGAACAGATACCTTACACTTAGCAAAGCTCGGATTGTGTGTGWCTGAGAAATAAAAAGCACACTACACACACTCCCTTTGATGCTTGTTTTGACTTTCAGACCAGCAGTTTCTTTTTAAGTTAGGAATCCAGTTGTACTCTGTTCCCTGACCTCTCTTCTCGTCTCTCTATCTTCTAAACTTTTCCACACGAGGAACTTCAATGTTTTCATTTTCTGTTAAATACGTATATTCACTTTTTTAGACATTTATTAAATTATTGAAACAAGATGTCAGTTAGTGCTGATAAGCTTGTAAACAAACACGATCCTGTTAAATAATAATAATAATAATCCTGTTAGTGTATGTATGTGATAATATTTGATGCTGTAATTGGTAAACCTCAGAGCAAACAGTCCATCACAGTGTTGGTGTGAGTCAGGAGCAGTGGGCTCCAGGTGGCAGATTGGATCAATACATTGATGATTGGCAGGGCCACCTGTTCCTGCTGCTGGGCGACAGGCTGACTCACATTCTGGGGGTTGTATGGTTGAAAAGTACAAAAACACAAACACAACTAATGCACAAACTGGGATTTACATTTATTGAGTTAGAATAAATCAAAGTGTCTCAGCCCACCTAGAACCAGACAGAAATCAATAAATCTGTTTTTAACCAGGGCAAATGTTTGAAGAAAAGACTAAAGAAGAACTTTGTAAAGAATTCATCCAAGTTCTGAAACTCTTTACATTTTGAAGTATCGCATCAGAAAAGGTGAATGGAAATGGCTTGATTGGAAAAAATTCCTCTAGTTCGCATCAAACTTGATACGCTCACTTGAGGTGGTTTTTTTTAAAGAGTTAATGCGCAAAAAGAGAGATGGTAACTGATTCGCTTCAAGACATTTGATGGAAACGCGTCTGATTCGCATTTATTCGTTTTTACATTTTTGCAAATTTTACAAAATTCGCTCAAAATTTGAATTAAAATTGGATGGAAACACGGCTTGTGGCTTCTCTTTAAACTTAGAGCTTCCAGCAGCTAACAAGTAGCCTGAGGTGGAGCTGCAGTCACTAAATCACACACACACACATGCACACATGTTTGTATTTCTATCCTTATTAGGACTGTTCATTGACTTCCATTCATTTCCATTACATTTCTACAGCCTAACCCTGACCACAAACCCTAAAACTGACCTCACAGGTGACCCTAAAACTGACCTCACAG
>NW_013954647.1:6096-10543 GCF_001266775.1 Austrofundulus limnaeus
GACACACACACAGACACACACACAGACACACACACAGACACACACACACACACACACTCTGGCTGTAGAGCCATCTATCCTCCAGGCAGCACAGGGACTTTTCATATTTGCAGCCTTTCTTATCACATTTCCACAGTAGCTGGTCCCAGGTCCATCCATCAGGCTGTAAGAGGCTGCAGGCAGCTCAGCTCCACACCTCTCTGCAGCACACATCCAGCTGCCATTAGCAGCTCTCATGGTTAGTCAGGACAAGTTGAAAGCCTTGTTCCCACGTCTGTGTGTTCTGCAGCACCTGCAGCCTGCTGTCTGACCTGGTCAACACTTACCATTAAAAACCTGCTGTGTTTCCACAGGACAGTTGGGACACTTTCAGTCAGGGCTCCAGCACTAACAGTAAAGTCTGGTAGAAGCAACAACTAATGAGCAGAAAAGCCTGAAATATTTCACTACTTTCTCTGAAACTCACTTCAATGACAGCTGGGAAACCCTGAAGTCCAAACATGGTGAAAGGTTTCCTTCTGAAACCGATGTCAGTAAATCTGCATTAGAATATTGTAAAAATAGATTTAGTGTTCTGACACACATGTACCTGTTCAGATCTACCACAAGTTAAGAATAATATGTGAATGTTTGAGTGGTCTGTGCGAGGGTCTTCAACACATCTGTGTGGACTGATCAGSAGGTTTATTTCCTCAAAGCCCAGTGTAACCCACCCAATGTTACTGCTTTTACAACTTCTAAAGATCAGAGGATAGGGTTATCTAAGTCTAGGTTCTGAGGAGAAGTATAGCTGTAATTAATCCTTTCTGTGACTTATAGGATCTACCCCAATGACACACAAGAAACAATCTAACTTTAAATGAATAGAAATTATATTATTTTTCAATATCAACTCAAATGGCATTCACGAAATCAATACAATCAAACAAAATACAACCAAACATAGTACCTCTGAGATATCAGGAAAAAAAATAATAATCAAACATTCAAGTAAATCAGTCACCTCTGAGTGCACTCAGGAAAAAAAATTGTCCTACCACCCCTTTTGATACCCAACGTTCATGAAAGGAACATCCAAGGAAGTTGTTGCAGCCCTGTTAGTAGGTGGTGAACAGACCAAGGATCCAGGCACCTGGGCCACTGAAGGTGACGGGACGAACACGAACTCCAAAGGTCCAAATCCAAAAAAAATTACGCCTCTAAAAAAACCAGTCTGCACTAAATGTGCAGAGAATTATTAACTGTAATTCACAACTAAGTGTCATTGTCTCTTTTAAACTATTGCTCTATAATCCACTTAGAACTGAAACTTGTGGCAAAACAGCAAAATACACAAATTCACATTTTACTTATACTCAAAATTGAATATTTTTTATATTTGTACAGTGCAATTGGTTATTAAAACATTTAAAATGCAATAAACAAAATGGAGCTAACATCTTACACAGTACATTTTTCCTTATGCTCCAGATGATGGTCTGTGCTAACAGTTTATGAAGGTCTTCCATAACAACAACAATAAAAACAGCAAAAATACACTTTCACACTGTGAATAACTACCACAGTTATCTTTCAAATTATCTCGACYGGTTTTTTGCAACAACAAAACTTAGTTATCAATTTATTTTTTTCCACTATATGGTTTTTCCCAGTGACTACACACGTGCCAATTACACAAAATGGCTGCTACAACTCACCGAGACAACTTCACATTCAACTGATTCAGGTTCGAGTTCCAACGTAGTTCAATAACATTCACAAGATCTCCAGATGCATCTGGTTCATCTAAAAGCAGTTATAAGTTATTTTCTGGATCATTTTTGTTCTTATATCAACATATATATGTTATTTCAACTTTACCTCCCGCATTTCTGCTCGTTTCTCTGGCTGTGTCCAAAACAGCAGGCCGGCTCCTCCGAAGGCCGAGTTCGTTGGCCACATACGTCACAGCGCCGCGACGAAGGACGTCCCAAACCGAAGACTCCTCCGATGCGGCCGACAAATACGTCCTTCATTCGGCCCGAATCGAAGGACAGGTCTGATGGATCCTTCCCGGCCCAGCATATCCCATAATGCATTGCGGCCCGACCGGAGATTTTTTTTAAGCTAGTAATGGCGGACGAAGCGAGAGAAAAGAATACATTTTAAATAAAAAATATGGCGATAAAATTTTTTTAAAATTTTACCGGTTGCAATTCTAATACTTTTATTATTTGTATAGACATGTTTTTAAATATTATTTTTATCATAAAAAACGCGAAATAAACATACACCTACAGTGGGTCAATTAGTTCTTCAAATGTTAACTTTAAGTTATTTTTATTGTTTTGTGATATTAATAATACTAATATGTTGATATTTTTTAAAATTTTGATCTATTTTTGCTTCTGTTTAGCGTCGTCATGGTTGCTAGGTGACATGACGTACGCCGGGGTGGAGCGGAGGCTAGACCGTCCAAATTCACAGCCTCTTTTATTCCGGTCTTCCCGGTCTACCAAGGACCTGGCCCACCTCGACAGGGTAGTCTGGGTCCTCCGGAGGACCCGGCCTGTCGTTTTGGACACAGAGCTCCGGTTCAGAACAAGGACAACGTCAAAGAAGTTGCCAGAAAGAAGGGCCTTCAATATGGCGGTTTTAGTRCACTGCCACCGAGTGGCGGAAACAAGAATTGCACTTTCACAACTTTTTTAAACACGACCACTGCATTACTTGCAACAATAAAGGGGATTAAATTACGAGGGTTACACCAGCATCCAGATAATCAGTGCAGAACCAGGAAATACACATTGATTTACCACCGTCTTCACATCCTGACCCTGCCTCATGACTGTGTCTTAAAGGGTCAGGCTATTTCTACAGGGAGGCAAGACATCATTTATCCCTCACTGCTAATGATCCATCACAGTTTGTAAGGGTTAAACCAGGCATGTATCTAACTAACAGCCTCCTGAGTCTGTGAAACCCTCATCAAGAGCCCCACAACCCAGTCTGCACACAAATCATCAGTTCAAGCAGAAATAACCACGTAATAATAAGATATTACTGTTCACCTAATGAGAACTATACTATGTGAAGTGTCTTTAAAATCAGAGGGTAAACTGACCCCAATAGATTTATTCAATATGTTAAAACTAAGATTCAGATCTGTTTTCTAAAGGTTAACAAGTCAGATCAGTCTGACACGTGGAGGTTGAAACAGCAGTTTCTGACTTTTTACCAGATTTAATGTGATGTGTAATGTTTATGGTCTCTGAAAACTTCCTACTAGACAGATGAGCATTTATTACATCACTCACCTAGCCTTTAGCTGCTTTAAACCTCATATATTTAGCTACTATCAGCTACACCTGTCCAACTTTCCACTTGTGTTCCCCAAGGCTCTGTCCTCGAGCCACTTTACTTCATCATATATCTGTGCTCTCTCTTCAGTCATCTCTATAAAATAAAATCTAGAGTGATGGTTTCTCTAGCTTAGACAGGCTTTTCTTGGTTTTCCAACTCAACAAGGACCCTGCCAGTGTTTTAATCTTATGGTTTTACCTTAAAGAGACCTCTGTGTTCTGAAACGCTCCTAAAAACCAAATATGTCATTAAGAGATGAAATAAGAAATACAAAGCAGTCGTTCTTCCTGAATACAGCCAGAGACTGAAGGCAAAGCTCAAACTGCAGATATTTCCCCCAGTGGACATGATTAAAATGTTCTTTTTCCTGACATATTTCTGCACCRCCTGTCATGAGCACACGAGGGATTGAGAGATTCTCTGAGAAAGAGCTGAGTCCACATCCAGCTGCTGGATTTAGAGGCTGCTAGAGATGCAGAACCTTTTATTGACGGTTCATCAGCTACTTTCACATCTATCCCAAGGCCTGACTCAGACTTTAGAAGGTTCTTGTAAATCCCCCCAACATAGACTCGTACCTTCCATGGTCTCACACCTGACTTCTTTCAAATCTATCATGAAAGGGTCATAACTCACGAAGCGTCCTTCACTTGCTGCTTCCTGCCACGCTGACTGTGCTCCAGATGGATTCATCATCTTGACAGTTTTGCCGTCTGTGCTGCTGCACATTCACTGAGCTCTTTGTTTTCCCTCAGAGACCTCATCAAGAAGCTTCTGGTCATTGATCGAGCCAGACGACTGGGCAACATGAAGGTGAGTGGTTGAAGTGGGCGTTTCAGTTTGACGTGTCAGACTCAGGACCAACTGGTCACTGGTGTGTTTCAGAACGGAGCTGACGATGTGAAAAAGCACCGCTGGTTTAAGATGGTGGACTGGGAGGCGGTTCCTCTGAGGAAGCTGAAGGTACGGCTGCTCTATTTAAAGAACCAACAGCCTATATGCCACAGACATCTGGTCCAGCACGTGATGCCACTCCCAACACTTCCAGTTCGTGGTCAACACAGTGTTAGTAAAAGATTTTTTCACCTGACAACAACTCTTAATG
>NW_013954647.1:11122-14687 GCF_001266775.1 Austrofundulus limnaeus
ATCTTCTCATTTCTGATGCTGACTCTTGAAAATCCTCAGGTTAGAAATGCTGATTACAAACACAAGCGTGAACTTTTAAAGATAAGTTTTCCCTGTAATGCTATGATCCTCTCCTGTCACCTCCTCATCAAGAGGAAAAAGGATAAAAACTAACGACTCTATCGTACCTGCTGGTTAGTGGACACAACGACACACAACAGAACTCATGTTTTATACCAGTAGATCACAGATGATTCAACTTTTGTGACTTTTTCACAGACTAGCACTAGCAGCTAATGCTAAAAACAACAGGCAGTAAGCAGGAAGTGGAAAGGAGGAGTGTGGCAATAAATTTACTGGAAATACATCATTAATGACCGTGGTATGTAGGCTAATGAGAGCAGAGTTCTGACGTTTGGTGGTACAGTAAATCCTGTAGAACAGGGTCTTTGTTCCAAGCTGAAGACTTCATGTTTCCCTGTGTCCACAGCCTCCAATAGTCCCTAAAGTGTCTCATGAGGGCGACACATCGAACTTCGATGTGTACCCGGACAGCGACTGGAAGAAGGAGCCTCCTCTGTCTCCCAAGGACCTGGAGGTCTTCAAGAACTTCTGAGTGTGGTGTGTTGACTGGTTCCCATGTAAAGTTCCAGGTACTGTCGTGGAGAAGACCTGTGTCAGTGAGGGAGAGTGTGTGTATCTTCATCAGATGCTGTGAAGACATTAATTTATCTGCTATCAACTTGTTTAGTATTGTTTGTCCTCTCTGAGCCTGCTCTTATGCACACAAATGTCTGGTTCAAACCAAACGACTGTTACTTTTTACAACAATCAGGTCTTTTTGATATCTTCCTTTTATATTTTCTCTGTTTTTAATTCAACGATGACTTCGGGTCGCTGTTCCAGCCCAGCGTCGTCCACGACTTGTACTGTTTGAAGTCAGACACTTTATTTTGAAAAACCATGACTTGTAGCACTTGGGACAGTGCCTTACATCCAGGACCGAGGTGTGGTGGTGGTCAGGTCCACTTGAAGTGGGTGCTTCCTGCAGTCCTACAGTGTCCATGTGAGGGTGTGTCACCTCACAGCTCTGCTGCAGCTTCTTTAGTGGCTAAAMCCAGCGAGTCACGGCTGGTTGATGAGGAACCACCATGATTTGTTCCTCTCACCAACAGCTGGCCTCTAGGCAGACTGTGGAGTCTGGAATTAGTCCTGTGGACCAGTCAGTATTCGTCTGAAGTAAATACACATCAGTTATCAACACTTATGAATGATAATAATCCATTGTTCACATTAAACACTGTTAATGATCTCTGCTCTTCCTCGTCCACTGGACCTCATCACGGTGAGGAAAAGAACTGATTCTGTGAGTCCAGTAGGAGGATGAAGGATGGCCATGAAACTAAGAAATGTTAGTTTTTAGGAAGAAGAAAGGCTTATTTAGAGTATGATGGCAGCAAAACGTCTTGAAACCTTCCTCCAGGTCAGTGTGTCTTGCCATTTTCTTTTATTTCATCCACCATTAAAGACAGAGCAGTAAAAACAAGATGCTCCTCCCTCTTCAGACACGAGTCTAGTCTCTGTCCCAGTCTGAACGTAGTGTTTTAGATGCTCAAAACACGTTGGGTGTGAGCCCGGCTTAATGGACCTGTGGATAGAACCTGATCACTTATAAAATCCTCCTCCAGATGGTTTCCATCCTTACGTCTGACTCTTTCAGGCTTCTTTGGAACATTAAACAGACATGTTGCTGCCATCAAACTCAAAATGACCTGATTTATTATAATTACTTAGTTTAACTGTGTTCATGAGGTTTACAAATCACTACAGTCTGTTATTTACGTTTTACAAACAAACCCAACTTTTATATCAGGGTTGTTAAAAAAAAGCACCTTTTTATCTGATCTGGTTTCATGTTGCATCTGTAGAATTCCCTGATGATGTCATTGATCGTCTGCTTCTGTCTGACTGTTTTGTTTGTTTGTTTGTTTGTTTGTTTGTTTTTGCATGTGTCCTGACCCTAATGTGGCGTATATAAATTTATTTAATGCAGTTCTGCATCTGTCACCAAACAGAGTAAACATTTCAAACCCTACCGTTTCTGTCTCACTCCTTTCTTGGTTTGATTGTTCACTTTCCTTCCTTGTCTTTTGGTCTGGTTCTGGACAGGAAGTTGTGTGTGAACACACATACTTCTGTAAACCATTCTACTTTCCTGGTGGTTCTGAATGTTCCCCAGTATAAACTTTGGACAATAGAACTGTAGACCAGTCCGAGTCTCCATGACGACCCTGTCCACAACTAACAGTACCTCCAGAGACCGGTGAGCGTCAGACCTGAAGCACGGAGCAATGAAAGGACGAGTCCTCGTATCACTCACCAGACAAATCCAACACAGACCCAAAATCCCCAGATCTGGGTCCAGTCCAGCCTCCGTGTGAAGTTCTGAACAAACAAGCTCAGTTCTCACCACACAGTTTCAGAGACCCAAAGGTTCTGCTAACATCATGACGACAGTTAGACCTCTGTGTCTGTCTGCTAGCAAAGAAAAGAAAAGTCTTCAGATAGCTTGATGTGAAGCTCAGTCTTGTTGTGGTAGTAGCTGAGGGTCGATCCTAACACACTCAGGTCATCTATCAGCTCTGACAGTAACAACTACATCTCCATGAGTTCTGAAAGGTAGTAGCTGATAGGCATTTCTTCCAGGAACACTGTCATTGTTTTTATGTCCCTAAACTGTATTTGACCCAACAACAGATGAGTGGTCTCTGACCAGGTGAAGCCCCACCTGGCTAAACACATGATGCGCCTCTTTTCTTGTATTGGTTGACCAATCTGATGACCCGTCTCTGATGACCCCATCTCTAATGACCAGTCACTGATGACCCCTCTGATGACTTGTCTGTAATGACCAGTCTCTGAAGATCTCTCTCTGATGACCAGTCTGTAATGACCTGTCTGTAATGACCAGTCTATGATGACCTSTCTCTGATGACCTCTCTCTGATGACCCATCTCTAATGACCCCTCTGATGACCAGTCTCTGATGACCCCTCTAATGACCCATATCTGATGACCCCTCTAATGACCCATCTCTGATGACCCCTCGATGACCTGTCTCTGATGACCAGTCTCTAATGACCCATCTCTAATGACCAGTCTCTGATGACCCCTCTAATGACCCATATCTAATGACCCATTTCTGATGACCCCTCTGATGACCAGTCTCTGATGACCCCTCTAATGACCCATCTCTGATGACCCCTCTGATGACCAGTCTCTGATGACCCCTCTAATGACCCATATCTAATGACCCATTTCTGATGACCAGTCTCTGATGACCCCTCTAATGACCCATCTCTGATGACCCCTCGATGACCTGTCTCTGATGACCAGTCTCTAATGACCGGTCTCTGATGACCCGTCTGATTACCAGTCTCTGATGACCCATCTCTGGTGACCAGTCTGATGACCCATCTCTAATGACACGTCTCTGATGACCCGTCTCTAATGACCAGTCTCTAATGACCCCTCTGATGACCAGTCTCTGATGACCCATCTCTGGTGACCAGTCTGATGACCCATCT
>NW_013954647.1:18734-20602 GCF_001266775.1 Austrofundulus limnaeus
CTAATGACCCCTCTGATGACCAGTCTCTGATGACCTGTCTCTGGTGACCCGTCTCTGATGACCTGTCTCTGATGACTTCTCTCTGATAACCAGTCTCTGATGACCCCTCTGATGACCTGTCTCTAATGACCCGACTCTGATGACCAGTCTCTGATGACCTGTCTCTGATGACCAGTCTCTGATGACCAGTCTCTGATGACCTGTCTCTAATGACCCATCTCTTATGACCAGTCTCTAATGACCCCTCTGATGACCTGTCTCTGGTGACCCGTCTCTAATGACCCCTCTGATGACCAGTCTCTGATGACCTGTCTCTGGTGACCCGTCTCTGATGACCCCTCTGATGACCAGTCTCTGATGACCTGTCTCTGATGACCTGTCTCTGATGACCAGTCTCTGATGACCTGTCTCTGATGACTAGTCTCTGATGACCTGTCTCTGATGACCCGACTCTGATGACTAGTCTCTGATGACCTGTCTCTGATGACTTGATCCTCTGATGTTCTGCGGCTCTTTCATCAATAGGTCAGCTTTTTTTTAGTTATTCTACTTGGTTTAGCTTTTAGCTWCTGTTTAGATGCTTTTAGCTTTAAGCTAACCTTTTGCTAATTTTAGCTTCAGTGAGCTATTTGATACTTTAAGCTATGCATTAGCTCCTTTTTATTAGCCTTTTGCTAAATTCACCTTTTAGGTACTACTATTTTTTTACTTTTGTCTTTTCATATTGTTAGCTTTTAGCTATCTATTTTCTAGTTTAAGCTACATTTAACACTTAGCTAATCTACTTTCAATAGGCTTATCTTACTTTTAGCTATATTTTAGCTATGGATTTGCTTCGTTAAGCAATATTTTTGCTATTTTTCATTTTTATTTGCTACTTATAGCTTTTACCAACTGTTCTTTTGGTTTTTAGCTACTATGTTTGCACATTCAGAAGGCTTAGCTTTAGCCTCCTGCACCTGTGACTGTGTTTAGGCTAGCTCGTGTGCCTTCTTAGTTTTAGCTGCTATGTTTGAGCATTATTTAGCTTCCGGCGCCWGTGACTCTCAGTGTTTTAACTTGTGAGTCTGTCTTTAATAGTTCTGCTGAAAATGTGATGTAGACTTTTGCTTCTTTTTAACATTAAGCTAAYATTTTGCTACTTTTACCTGCTATGTTTGTACATTAGTTAGCCTTTTGCACCTGTAGCACTAGCTTAGGTGTTCTGCTGTGGGCTTGAGCACCATTTTGGCCACAGCAGATATAAACATGAAACTTCAGCTGAAGGGCAGATCCATCATGGTGCTGCTGGTCAGGAACTGATCCAACATTTCTTCTCTGAGTTCTTCAGCCAGCTGGGAGCCGGTGAATCATCCTGACAGTTAATGTGTCTTCCTTATGAACCTCTGTCTCTGGGCCCATGTTGGGCCGGGTGCAGAAGGTCCCAGTCTGAAAGAGAAGCACAGAAAACACCTTCATGCCTGCCAGGTGGGAGGGTTGACTCCTGTCTTACAGAGGACATGGAACTGAAACTGTAGTCCTGCCAGGTCCTCCTCTGAAGGAGGGGAACTCTGTGAAACACTCCTCACTACAGT
This sequence comes from Austrofundulus limnaeus, assembly GCF_001266775.1. Taxonomy (NCBI): domain Eukaryota; kingdom Metazoa; phylum Chordata; class Actinopteri; order Cyprinodontiformes; family Rivulidae; genus Austrofundulus; species Austrofundulus limnaeus. Next base: position 20,309 of record NW_013954647.1, read on the forward strand.
GTTATCATGGAAACTTGGCTCCAACTCTCTGTACAGTCAGTCAGCAACCAGTTCATACATTTCTGTGTCTGAGTGTTTCTAACAGAGCTTCATTCAGTCTTTACCCAGCATGACATCATCCTTTAGCTCCTGCTGAAGGAAGGGCTGCTTAGAAACACTGTAGAATAAAAACTGCTTAAACTGACTGACTGATTGACTGATTGACTGATTGATTGACTGACTGATGGACTGATTGACTGACTGACTGACTGACTGACTGACTGACTGACTGACTGACTGACTGACTGACTGACT
>NW_013954647.1:21467-23921 GCF_001266775.1 Austrofundulus limnaeus
ACAATTCAGCTTTCAGAAAATACACATTAGATGTACCTTTACAACTTATCAAATTTGTCAAATCAAACTAACTKTGCCTAGTATGGTAGTAGCTGAGTCATCCTGAGCCTCATAAAATTGTGCATCATCTTTTTTATAAGACTTGCTTTAAGTCTCAGCATGAGATCTAAAACATTGACATGAAGGGTAGCAGGAGTTTTAGTCTGTGTTAGCTCTTAGCTTTGTTTACATTTTCCRTCAGGGCTTTAGAACATGGTCTCTTCAAACGTCTGACTGTATCTCCAGCATGACTCTGTTTACCAGTGGAACAAGAGTGGGAACTGTAAACAGAATAACAGTTCAGATATTTCTCTGCAAACGGGGTTTTTAAAGCTGGACCTAAGTCTGAAGAACATCCTTTGGCTATTTTCCACCTCTGATGACCTCACTGCTTCCTCTGAACTTTACAAACTCTGTTCCTCACGTCTTCACATGATGATTCAACGGATTGCTGTCATCACGTCAACATTTGCTGATGGTCTGCTGGGTGAATGTAGGTCACTGGRGTTTGTGTTTTTCCCAGTTCAACCTGTGAGGATCCCACAGAATACCTCCAGGAACATGGTCATAGGCCTTCTCCAGACCCACAAGCCACATACAGACTGCAGAGTTCAACCYCATAATCCCCTCAGGAGCTCCTGCAAAGGTGAGAATATGATCTACTTTACCAGGACCAAAGCAAAACTGTTCCCCTGGACCTGAAGTTCAACAGCAGATTGGCAGACCAGGACCCTTTAAGTAAACCGTGTTCTTCCAGTTTTCTGTGTTGTACCAGTCCTCTGTATTGTACCAGTCCTCTGTATTGTACCAGTCCTCCGTGTTGTACCAGTCCTCCATGTTGTACCAGTCCTCTGTGTTGTACCGGTCCTCTGTGTTGTGCCAGTCCTCCATTTTGTACCAGTCCTCCATGCTGTACCAGTCCTCTGTGTTGTACCAGTCCTCCATGTTGTACCAGCCCTCTGTGTTGTACCAGTCCTCCGTGTTGTACCAGTCCTCTGTGTTGTACCAGTCCTCTGTGTTGTACCAGTCCTCNTGACTGACTGATTGATTGACTGATTGATTGACTGATTGACTGATTGACTGACTGATTGATTGACTGATTGATTGACTGATTGACTGACTGAATGATTGACTGATTGAATGATGAATTGACTGAATGATTGACTGATTGACTGATTGATTGACTGAATGATTGACTGATTGACTGACTGACTGACTGACTGATTGATTGATTGACTGATTGATTGACTGATTGACTGACTGATTGATTGACTGATTGACTGACTGACTGACTGATTGACTGATTGATTGAATGATTGATTGACTGAATGATTGACTGACTGACTGATTGACTGATTGATTGAATGATTGACTGATTGATTGATTGACTGATTGACTGATTGACTGATTGATTGACTGATTGACTGACTGATTGATTGACTGACTGACTGACTGATTGACTGATTGATTGACTGATTGACTGACTGTTGTTACTGGAATGATATGTCAACAAACATCAGTATGCACTGAATCAATCTCATCCTGGGATGGATGGATGGATGGATGGATGGATGGATGGATGGATGGATGGATGTGGGAGGGAATTATCTTTACATTTCTTTGTTACAACCATCCTCCTCAGTTTACTGGCTTTTCACATCATATATTTTGCAGAATAGAGGTTTGTTCAGATCATACAACATTAATGTACCCACTGCTGAAGGCAAACATAATGTTTGTGTTTGTTAGCAAAACATATTTAAAACAATTCAGCTTTCAGAAAATACACATTAGATGTNCTGATTGACTGACTGATTGATTGACTCACTGACTGATTGATTGACTCACTGACTGATTGACTCACTGACTGATTGACTGACTCACTGACTGATTGATTGACTGATTGACTGACTGATTGACTGACTCACTGACTGATTGACTGACTGACTGATTGACTGACTCACTGACTGATTGACTGACTGACTGATTGACTGACTCACTGACTGATTGACTGATTGATTGATTGACTGATTGACTGGTTGATTGACTGACTGATTGATTGACTGATTAACTGATTGATTGACTGACTGATTGAATGATTGATTGACTGATCGATTGACTGATTGACTGATTGATTGACTGATTGACTGATTGACTGACTCACTGACTGATTGATTGACTGATTGATTGATTGACTGATTGACTGACTGACTGGCTGATTGATTGACTGATAGACTGATTGATTGATTGACTGATTGATTGATTGATTGATTGACTGACTGACTGACAATTGATTGACTGATTGATTGACTGCTTGACTGACTGATTGATTGACTGACTGATGGATTGACTGATTGACTGACTGATTGATTGACTGATTGATTGACTGATTGATTGACTGATTGATTGACTGAT